>NC_052138.2:2719403-3026861 GCF_016086655.4 Lepeophtheirus salmonis | reverse complement strand
CCTGAAACTAATTGTACATATATCATTGTAACTTATAGCAATAAATTGTCGGAATGTCATTTCAAGAGAAACAACAACTAATTATGTGCCTTCAGCAGCAACTGCTGATAACAGCTGTAACTCATATTTCCTTTAGCTCATTCAAATCCTCGTCATCCCAGAAAACGACTGGTCATGTTATTTTAACGAAATAGACTCAAAGTCAAATAACAGACACAAGTCAAAGGACCTTCTTTTTTTTGTAGCATGCCCAAAAGTACACAATTTTCATCACAACAAATAATACTAAAGCCCAAGCTTAGATTGTTTTTGTTCTAGAATAAAGCGAGAAATAAAAACAATATATCTTAGTCAAGTCAAATCAAATTTCTTGGACTTTAGATGATATTTCTCTCAAGAAGGAAAGAATATGTGTCAATTCATTTGCTTCAATTCTCACCAAATGGTTTACTCTATGACGCATGTGATTGTTAGAGTATCCCGGAATAAATACCTTTGTAAATATTTTGACTTATACTTCATATTTTTCCTATTGAATGAGTCTTTAGAGGTCTTTTGAACTCTTTTTGACACTTTTGACTCACTTACAGCCCTGATGCCGACGCTCTTGACTACACATTTGGGATACATGTAGAGGGGAAGGCCTGTAGTGTCTGTCATCTAAACACCAGTGCCCTCATCGCTACAGTCAGCAAGCACTGGGACGCCATGAGAGAGGACTACATCTGCAGTGTGTACCAGGCCTTCTACCACTACCTGGAATCCATCATTCCCTCTAAGGGTGGCTACATTAATGATTAAGAGAGCTCAGATAGACATCTATATATAGTATTAATTTTGTTCAAACTCTATTGTTAATTAATAAATTATATCTTGTTGAGGTTTAAAATTCAAAATGTTCCGATTTTAATGGACCACCCGTTAGACTTCATATTGTATTAAAATACCAAAGAAAGTGGAAATTGGATATTTAAAAATTATCATTGTTTAACATACTTCTTAAATTAATAAGTATGTAGGTAGAATACCAAATTGGAGTCCGAATAAATGAGTTAAAACAAGATGATCAAGTAACTATTGATATAATTTTATGTCAAACATATCTGTCCAAGTTTTTAACATTATAAAAAATTCAAACACATTTATTTGTATTTTCAAATTAGTAGAATGGATATTTGACGTAAATATTTTATTTTATTTATAACAAATTGTGAAAGTGAACAAATTTTTTAGTTGTAACTTCGAGCATATTATGTAAGAGTTAGTTCATGGTAAGATCTTGTATAAAAATGACCAATTCATGTAAATTATATTATTAGTAAATATCTATTTAGAAACAAAAATGGCTTCAGGTCCTATTAACACTCAAACACATTTATAAATGTACTATAAATATGGATTATTTGTCTTTGAATATTTAATAATTTTTTTCATTTCATTGCCTTCAAATTAAAATTTTTAATGTTTGTATTGTTATTTTGTTATATTGGAATGGATATTTAAGAAGACATATTTGTAAGGACATTTACATACATATATGATTTAATATATGTCCCAAGGGCCATGCCATATATAGGTAGAGATGGGATTTGTGTATTTGCACAAGGAAAAGGGGGGAGCAAGGCATATCGTATTACTATATTCAAACCCTTTTTAGTATGAGCTACCTGTTTTTTTATATGATTTAGGAATAGAAAATGAATTATTGCTATAAAGAAGAGAACCTTCTACACTTAAAATAGTACTAGTACATGAAAAATATTATAATTATATTTTATTATTCATTTTTAAATCAATTTACACCAAAAATAGGCGATAATTCTTCTATACCAAGAGGGAGAGGTTAACACACACACAACTTATTAAATAATGAATAAAAAAGAAGAACGAGCACTCGTATAACCTGTTTTTCCTTTTCTCATCGCAATATTTGATTTTTTTTACACGGATCCCTTCCTCTTTATATATAGGAAGTAATGAAAATCGTATGTATTTTGGGCATGTTAGGAAAAAAGAAACCGAAAATCAACATAGTAACCCTCACAATTTGAAGAATGTTTTGAAGGAGAACAGCTTAATTGTCATGACGATTTATTAGATCACTTACAATCAGTTGGGATAAGGGAGGAGGGAGAGAAGGGAATAAACAAGGATTTTGGAAAGAATTACTCCGATGTCGATTCTCAATTTTACTCTGACTCAACAAGGACTCACAATTATAACTCCACAATAAATCATATGGGTTACTCTTCGTCTTTAATGATTGCACACGAATGTTCAATCAGGTTTTGAATATAATTGAATGTAGTAGGAAAGGAGCTTCACTACTCAGGAATTAAAAAAATAATGACGACAACTAAGGAGAAAAGGTAATTCATACTCAGATTACCAATTCCAAAAAACTGGCAAGCTAAAAAATATACACAACTTACATTAAGTTCCTGAAACCAATACTAAAATTACGGATTAAGAATCTAATTGTAATTATTAGTGCATTATTTCTTTAACTTAATGCAACAAGATGTTATTATTGCCAATACTCTAACTAAAGAAACGGTACATTTTTAAGTCTGGTCGATATTTCTTTCATTTGCTATGAGTATGATCATTGATCAGAGATTCAAATAATATGAAATGCCGGTATGTTAAAAAACAGAAATTGAAAATAAACGTGATCACCGGAGATGAAAAAAATTGTATTATAAAAGAGGAGCTGGATTTTTGTAGTTATTACCTGAATCGGGAATAGTGCTCCCTGCCTGAATATATGTCTTTATATACCAAAGCTGTCATCATTATTTTATTATTTTTTTATTCTCAATACGCCATCACAATGTCATTGAAGTCCCAATGTAAAGTAGTATTCTCAAAGATTAAGGAAGATCTTGTGGCAATGGATATCTTGCCTTAGACGAGACTACGGGTAGATCCGGACATAACTTATTTTCGCATGGAACCGGAGCATGAGGACTTGTACTCGGAACTAGAAAACCTCGTAGCATGATGACTCGGAGCCAGAAAGTCCCGGAGCATGAGAACTTGGACTTACAGCTCTGAATATTGGATCTAATGGATCTTTACTCTTTTCTTTAATTATATTCACTATTTCGAATGAGTAATATTATTTACGGAATATGAAGAGAATGTATAATAAAGATGTAAAATAATTAATGATAATTATGAGTAGATACGAGTATAATATTAAAGATACATCTTAATATTTGCTGTCTTATATTGATTGTACTATGTAGATTTTATCGATGATAACCTCGACGAAAATATGTAGAGGCCTCATTCATCAGTACCCATTTATGTTGTTTGTAAAAATTTTCCTATAACAAAGATTTCATATGTCATTAATAGATAACATGATCGTTGTTGATTTATTTATTTTATCACTTTTTCATCCATACAATTCAGACTGAATTAAAATACTCTGTGTAATAATCAATCGTTTTTGGTTCCTAAAATTTTATAAAAGAAAAAATTTACTTCTGAGATTAGTGTTGGTATTTTCAAAGTAATTAGAAGAGAGAGTTGCTATTCTGTTCAGATCATGAGCAGATGAGTGGCATTCAACATAAGATTTTTGACTACTTTTATACAATAAGCTGGACCATCGAAAACATATCGCGTAAGAAATTGGAGCCAAAAACTTTTGACTTCAATATATGTAATTGGTCTATTGTCAGGCTTCTTAACATCTTTCAAATTTATTAAATAAGCCTAACCTATCAACACTGAAGTCATGAATCGTAGTTTCGTGTAAGACAATAAGATTATCATTTCCTAAAAGATTTTTTTTAATCTTTGACAACACTACTTTACTTTTGGACTCCATTGACTTTGTGGTGGAGTAGCGAGAAGGAATGGTTTTGCTGTTAAAAGTTCCATGAACTTTAGCAGATTAGAATAAACTAACTATAATATACTAATTATATTCCATACAAATGGATACATTTTTTGTTTATCTTACAGTAAGGAATACTACAAGTAATAAAATTCATTAAGTTGTACTTAATTTTTAAATAAACTTTGGTAATATCCATCACATTTAAACAATTGGATTGTCTTTTTTAGGTTCTGATGATGATGAGGATAGAATTGTTCTTCGACGTCCTACATAATATTGAATCAGATTCCAGCAAACAACGATTTTGTAATTAATAAGCTAATATGATTTCAATATTTAGAGAACATGTTAGTTTAATATTGTAATATCAAGATTCCATGTCGTCAACTTTTTCCATCTCTTTATTAAGATTATTATCATTTTAGGACACAAAATCTATTTTCCTCAAATTTGAACATTGGTATTTCCTTCAACCTCGATAAAAACTGAGTAAGATAATGGATTAATATTGTAACCATTCTTGGCTATACAACATTGCTTGGGAAGTTAAAATTATGGTCATAATAAAAAGTCCTTGTTGAACTAATACTAGAGTTTAGGAACGATTACAAAGTCATTTTTGTCAATGATTTTAATAGATACGGTGTAGGATTTGTGTTTACTTCCTTTCAAACCTTTCTCAGGACTGCTTACAGCTAATCTATTAAAACGTCATCACAGCTAAGCTGCTGTTTTTTGCTAAAACAGGAGAGCAGCCTAGCTGACATGACATATCATTAAATTAGGTATGAGATTAAGAAAGAAAAAAAAAATCCCACTCCATATCTAGCAAGGATCTAAGCAGAAACTATTCCTATGTCGATTCACAATTCTACTCCGAGTACAACAAGGAATTCTTATTATAACTCCGCAACAAATCCTCAAGGTTACTCTGCATTTTTTATGAGCAGACACGAATTTTCAATCAGGTTTTGAATTTAATTGAATGTATTAGGAAATGAAGTTAACTACTCAGGAGTTAAATAATAATGACAACAGCATAGGAAAAGAAAATTCATTCCTCTGATTAAAAAAAACTGTCCAGCTTATTAATACACAGGATTTAAATGACTAGTTTTAACCTCTTAGAAATTGTTAAGATTTTGTATTCTTGGGAACTCCACTCCATTTCTATTTATGAAACAAAATAGTTATTTTCAATTCGAAATCATGGGAGCTTTAAGACATTTTTATTCTAAAACTAAAGAATATGAAATTCTCATTCTGGAAACATTATAAATTTATGAGTGTAGAATCTAATTAAAAAATACTTTAAAAATGAAAAAAAAAAAAACCCTTACATTCGATTTGGTTTTCAATATAGTATGTAGATTTTAGATGATGGAAAAGAAATTGCCCGATGAAGACCTTAAACAAATAATTATCAAAAGAAACGTATGTATTTATATTTATACTTTACAAATAATGATAATTAATATGCCGATAGGTAATAATAGCTTGAGGTCGAGAGTTACAAAATTTAAAATAAAATTTAATTGTAAGTCATGTACTTTGGAGTGGATGAAAACTTAGCATAGGCTTTAATAACCTTATTGACAGCATCCAAGAAATCCTTTTCGGTTGCTACTTTCCTTCTTGAGCGAATGGCAAACATGCCTGCCTCAGTACAGACACTTCGAATTTCAGCACCCGTTGAGTTGGGACATAGACGTGCCAGGAGTTCATAACGAATATCTCTCTCCACGGACATAGAACGGGCATGTATCTTGAATATATTAGTTCTTCCTTCCATATCCGGAAGTCCGAACTCCACTTTACGATCCAATCTTCCAGGTCGCATTAAAGCAGGATCCAAAATATCCGGTCTATTCGTAGCCATAAGAACCTTGATGTTACCTCGAGGATCAAATCCATCAAGTTGATTAATGAGCTCCAACATTGTTCTCTGAACTTCATTGTCTCCCCCCGCACCATCATCGTAGCGAGCCCCTCCCACAGCATCAATTTCATCAAAGAAAATGAGACAGGCTTTCTTAGTGCGTGCCATTTCAAAGAGCTCTCTCACCATTCGAGCTCCTTCACCCACATATTTTTGTACAAGTTCAGAGCCAATGACTCGAATGAAGCAAGCATCCGTACGATTAGCAACAGCTCGGGCGCAAAGGGTTTTTCCTGTACCAGGGGGTCCATATAGAAGTACACCCTTCGGTGGTTCGATGCCAAGATTCACGAATCTTTCAGGGTGGATAAGAGGTGTTTCTACGACTTCCTCAGCTTCTCAATTTGTTCCTTGCAGCCTCCGACATCTCCGTAGGTTACATCTGGTTTTTCCTCCACTTGCATCATCGTGACTGTGGGATCAATTTTAGGAGGAAGGGAATGTGGATTTGATACTTGTTCCGATCCACACCCACGCGCATTCCTTCTTCAATGTCTGTTGGGGCTACTGATTCGGCGAGATCCACCACGAATTTGGCAAATTGCTTGACATTGATGATGTATTGTGGATTGTCCGAGTCGGCGTTGATGATTTTGGTGCATCGTGCGACCTAAAGGAGGAACAAATCAGTTGCATTAGACTCTATCTACAGGTATTTAGGGGTGGTCTTACTTGAAAGGGCTGCTCCGATTGAAGGACCTGCTTGTCAGCAGCAAGATCCCAAACGGCTGGAGGACCCAAACCCGTGTCTGACTCCTTTATTCCAGCTAGTTCGTTGACACGCTTTGTGATTTCGGAAATATCCGTCTCCACTTGCTTCAGGGACTTGGAGTATTGTCCCTGCCCATAGGCCTTGAGCAGTGCAATGTCCGACTCGTCCAGGGGCTTCACTTCAATTTCATCTTTATCCTCCTTGTCATTGCTACGTCGCATATGCTCTCCCAAGTAGTCTTTTCCCATCTTGTCGCTTTCTATTAACGCCACTCACTTCTAATCAAGAATCACAATTGTCAGACGACTCCTCTCGGAATAGATTAAAAGGATCAATGAATAAGCGATAAATAATAATAACAGAAAATTAAAACCTGCAAATCATTGAGGAGAAAGAAAACCAAATCACGCAACCTCTTGCCCTTCCCCAATGGCAAACAAACAACCAAATCCACAATCAAACAAATACTTTCAACTTTTAAACCTTCGTCCCCTCTTTCAGAGGGGTTTCTCTTGGTTATGCAAGGCATAGCCATTCCTCCTTGACCAAACTATTTTTCTTCATAGGTTTTCAAATAAACCCTGGATATTCAGGTGGACTAAGGGATTTGAGCTAGATCAAATTAAAAATAAAGTTGACAACCAAGTAAAAGTGACGTATTAGGTGACGTCATAGTTCTAATGGATCCCTCCGAAGAAGAGACGAAACCCACAACATTGTCACAGAGTATGGAGAACATAGAGGATGTGGGTCTTTCATCTGTTGAACCAGATGATGGCTCATCTGTAGATATTAGTTCTTCTGTGTCTTGTAGTTTCACAGAAGAAGAAATTGCTCTCTCAACAGAGGCTTCGAAGGCATTTTCCCTCTCAGATTACTCTGGAGCTCTCCCGCCCATGGAATCCCTAGCAAAATTACGCCCCGAAGATGTGATCGTCACTCATAATCTCATTCTGACTCAATTCTTTGGCAAAAAAATCAATTTACTTCAGTTTCAAGCGTCTTTGACCTCACTTGTTAGGGACTCTCCTGAATATGATCCTGAGAATCAAGGAATAGTTTTGTATAATCTTGCTCTCACCAACTTTTTCAAAGACAATTCACACAAGCGGAGCATCATCTTCTCAAAGTGCGGAAATCCCCTTGCTTTTCATTAGTAGTCTTATTGATATATTCTCTTTTTTCTAGTTACTGGAAGGGAACCACTCTACGCACGATGATACCTTTCAGAAAAGAGTGTATAGTCTCCTTTGTAGAATCTATGTCTGTACTCGTCAAGGGGAAAAGCTTCAAAAATGCCTCAACGATTTGGGTAGTAGTTCTGAGCTCACAAAGCATTTTTTCAAAGTACAAAGTCTTCTTCTCTCCAAAAATCACAAAGCTTTTAAAAAGGATTTCAAGGACAGTCATTCATTCCAAGATGACAAATATAACCACACATTTGAATTTCTTCGCTCAAATATGGAGTACATCAAAGGGAATCCAAGGAAGGCTCATAAACTATTGGCTAACCTTGTGATAGAGAATGGAAACTCGGAAGTGGATTCATTTTACCACAACAATGTTGGCATCGTTCATATTATGCAGGACAAGCCCAACCTTGCATCTCATTATTTGCAAGAGGCTCTAGAAAAAACGATTAAGCTCTTTGATGAAGAAGAGAATAAAAAAGACATATCTGAAGGGAGAACCACCCCCGAGTATTTGCTCATCAACAAAAAAATTGAAATCACATATAATTTGGCAATAGCTCTTCTCAACTCTGGAACATACACAGAGCTCAGCTTTGAATACTTTATCAAAACCCTTCCAATGTTTCAAAAGAGGCCTTCTCTATGGCTCCACATGGCTGAGTGTTGTATCCAGAGCTACCAACAACTGAACTCTGTGCCTACATACTCGGACTCAGTCGCTTCCATCCGGGATTTGAAGCATAAAAGTACGACTCTCACAAGTATAGGTCCAATTCAGTATCAAAAAATAGTTTTGACTGACTCTGGGGGACATCCCTTTACACATCCCGGAGTATCCGTTCCTGTTCCATTAAATCCACCCAAAAATAATAATTTGAATTTAGATTTTGCTCTCTCTTGCTTGAGGAATGCAAGTGTTCTGATTAAAATGAACAGATATAAACAAGAGTCCTTGTTTGCTGCAACCCTTGTCAACCATAGTTATGTTTGTCTTTTGATAAAAGACTATGTAACTGCCTTTCATAAAGCACAAGAACTCTTAGATTTCCTCGTGTCCGCCTCCACTCATATTAAAGATGGCTCCACCTACAAATTACTCGGACACCTCTACGCGGGAGAAGCTCTAATCTATTTGGATCGTATATCTGAGGCTACTGAACATTTGGGTCCTTTAACACTTCAGTCCTTGGATACAGAAATGTCATCTGGTGGGGATGAATCAGATGATTGTTTCAAAAAGAATACGCCCTATGGTGGGCTTGGATTTTCAGCCCTCAACTTTAATCTATCTGTTGCCTTTGCTCTTCGAGGTGAATTGGATAAGGCAAAAGGGGTGTTAGATAAAAGCACGGGTCCTAAGAGTGTAGAGCTTGCCACAAAAATTACCATGATGAATCTTTATATATATATAATGAAAAAGGACATGAAAACTTGTCGGGAAATTATTCAAGAGAATTGTGATGTTGTTAAAATACCTTTTACTGCTCAGGCTAAATAAAAAATCCGTGTGGAGAGATTTTTATTATTATATTTGAATCTCTTTAATATTTGATGTTTGTACGATAATTTAGAAATAAAAAATATATTATATTGTTGTTGTACAAGAGTTCTTCCTCTTATTTATTAATAGCTAGGTTGACATGTGATGTTAACTAATTAATTTCCTTCTGTTTAATTGTATCCTTTTCAGTTTATTTTCTTTCTAAATAATTATATCAGGCCTTTATCTTAATATATAATAAGTGGGTTCTCTAACACGGTGTTTCTCAAACTTTTTTCGGTCAGGGCACCTTTCAAAAGTGCACAAAATCTCAAGGCACTCTAGTATAAAAAATGATACGAAAATGACACTGCATAGCCTAAAAACAAGTATTATGTTTATTTAGACGAGGCAGTACTGAGTAGAGAATAAAAGGAACTGTAAATAATGAATTTAATAATAACTTTAACTATAAAAACAGATTCACTATTTGCTTGATCGCCAAAGCAACAAAAAAATAAGAGCAGGAGAACTGAAATGAAGCTTCATTTCACAAATAAATGCGGGGCATTGACAATGGTTACTTGAGACAGATTTTTTGGCCTGATTGTATATATTTATTTTACTATAATGAATTTAAAATTTTATCCTTTCATATTTAAAAAGAATGTTTTCAAATATATCTATAAATGAAATGCCTTATTATTATTAGATTTCAAAATAATTTCAAGGTCACATTAAGGGGGCGACCAATGTCCTACGGCACTAACTTTGATAAATGCCGCTCTAATAGACATTCTAGTTTACTTATGAGTTATGAACAAGCTTTAACTTTTGTTCAAAAAAAAAGAGGTTTTAGAAGGTGGTTAATATTCTGAAATTTAATAATAAATATTAATGATTTTTCCGTTATTTTGAATCATACCTTTGTTAAAAATCTATTCGGGACCTTGAATTTTGAATATCAAGTATATTTGTGCTTCATAAACAGGAAATTTGATTAATGTATAAAAAATCATCTTACAGGATATAAAAATAAAAGACAAGTTCAAGAGGAAAATGGACTATATTATCGAAATATTTTTATTATTTTAACTTAATAATTTCATTTTATACTCAGACAAATTACAAGGTTATTTATATTACTTTCGATATTCATTTAGCATACCTATTTTTATTTTTTTACATTAGTTTAAAATAGTTCATATTTCTTATGTAACGATAAAAATATACAATTGAAGTACAATCATCTGTTAGGTGGAATGAATTTTGGCAATGAACCTTTTGTTGTATTCATGATGACAAATATTTTACCATTTGTAACCAACGCAAATTTTTCATCAGAACGTTAATAAATGTAATTAATTTTTAAGTTATATTGGTAAAGAAACAGTGACCAGATTTCCAAGTTGATAATAATATTTCACAAGACATTATATAACATACATGGTAAATACTCCATTACTGTTAACTATCATAGTACCATCAACTAAAAATTAAGTACTTTTTAAAGAATATTCCTTCATTGAGCCTAAACATATTGGTCGTCGTAATAAGAATTCCTGATCATTGCTAAAGACTTGATCGTATCTCACTTCCACATAAGTTTCTTTTATTTATTAAAATTACGTATTATATTTCTAGTTGACAGTATTATGATAGTTTTTGAGAAGTACCACTGTTTGAGTATTTACCTAAATTACTTAACTTGATTTAAGGTCTATAAGAGATATATATTGAGAAAGATGTGGAGACATAGCAAGTTTTTGTGAATGATTGTGATAAATATTCGAAAATATAAAAATATTATTCCTTGCTGGCGTTGAAGATCCTCTAGAGCAATGGTTCTTTACCTGGGCTCGATCGAACCATAGGGGTTCAGTGAGTCAGTCTCAGGGGTTCGGGCTCCACTTGAGACCAATTGAAAAGGGTTTGGGGGGGGTTAGTACCTCCTCCAAGATTAAGAAACAGTTGTTTAGAGGAAGTTATCGGGGATATTTATCCATAATGTTCTCATTTTCGCATATGATATTGAACTACTGTCAAGTGAATGCAAAGGTTTTTATGTGGTTCCTTGTTGCCACACTGGCAAAGCAGTTGGTTAAAAACTCAAAGATCAAGGGTTTTTCTTTAGGGACATTTCAATTTTAATTTCCGCTCGGGAAAAAACGACACCATATTTCTTTTCATGCATTGACATTTAGAAACTTTAATAGTAAGCATTTACTCATGAAGTTATATACAATTGATTGCAAATTATCCAAATTTATTATCAAAATAGCCGTTCAATACTGATCCTCATTTTCAGCGCAAAATCATCTTCAATGATGAAGCTCATTTTTGGCTCAATGGCTTGGTTAATAAGCAAAGTATGCGTTATTGGTAAAGCAGCAATCCACAAGTTTTTCACAAGACATCATTGCATCCCAAAAAATTACTGTTCGGTGTGAACTTCATGCTAGAGGGATTATTGGGTCATATTTTTTCGTTGATGATGATAATCGCCACATTACTGTAAATAGAAATCGCTATTACACAATGATAACTGATTATTATTTTCAATTTTTTGCCCAAATTGAAAGTTATGGATTAGCAAACATGTGGTTTCAACAAGACGGCGCCACTTGTCACACAGCAAACGTTACAATCAAAAAGCAAATGTGGATAGCACTTTATTTCGAGAAACGGACCAGTTGATTGGCCAACCTCAGTCGTACGATATAACGTCCTTAGATTATTCTTTTGAGGTTTACGTCAAGTAATTGGTTAACAGCAATTAGCCGGCGACATTAGAAGAGCTCAGAAAAATAGCGAACGCAAAATTGATGGAATATAAGTCCATTTATTGGAAAAAGTAAAAGGAAATTGGTTTCAAGAATTGGACTTCTGCTCGTGGTGATCCCTTTAGAAAAAATGATTTTCATAAATAAAATGAATAAATGTACTAGAAAATGAAATATTTAAAGAAAAAAAAATCAAAAAATTTGAAATTTACTTAAATTTTACAAATTTTTTTCCAAAAAATTAATTTTTTTGGAAATAACTCTAAATTTGAAATTTTTTCCAAAGAATTAAAAAAAACAGCGAAAAATACACTGAATTTTCATCACTCTCAATAGGCAGTACTGCCTATAGCTCGAGCTATATAGGTGAGTATAGACAGTGTATTAGTATCAGTGATGAAAGTTCGTTGTAGCAAGGTTAATAGAAATATAAAGCTATACCATAACGCCTGTACGAGTGATTTTTGACTTCCACCACGGTTTTAATATTGACGTCATAGTAGATGAGGGGTTGCTTATTTTGTCAAAATCTGTTTTTCATGCCCAACAGCCGGTACGATACATTAAATGGAAAATTCTAGCAATAGTGACGTCATAGAATAAGAGTGCTTGCGTGTTTTGCCACAACCTGCCTGTTTTGCCCAGCACTCGGACCAATACATTAGATTGAACATTCTTGCAAGCCCGATTACATGATGGTCTAACCTTGTATTTCTATTAATCCTGGGAATTGGTCGTCTGAGATTGAACATTCTTTTCCTTAACAGTTGTCATTATTATTTAATTCCTAAGAAGTGAACATCCCCTTCTTTACATTAAATTATAGGTCTAACCTGATTGAACATTTGAGAAGGGAGTGTACCCCTGAGGATTTGTTGTGGAGTTATTATTGTAAGTCCTTGTTGGACTCAGGGTAGAATTGGGGATAAACATCGGAGTAATTCTTCCAAATGTCCTTGTCTATATCCTTTTCTCCTTCCTCCCTTGTCACAGCTGATTGTAGCTGATCTAAGGAAACATCATGAGCATTATTCTTTCTCTCCTCAAAATATTCTTCCAATTGTTAAGGTTGCCATGTTGATTTGTGGTTGCTTTTTTTTTTAAATGCCCATTCTGCACTGATTTTCACCATTGGCCATTGTCTATTTAGTAATATTGACATAGGAAGAGGGGAGGGGATTAATGTCTACTCCAAGGTATATATACCTTGGAGTAGACATTTTTCTAAGGGCAAAAAGCACGAGGAGAAGGAAGGAACGAGATATACGAATATGGGTTAATAATTTATCAATTATATTATATATACTTATATGGAAAAAACAATAAATATAACTATTGATATGTGGTCAGGCTTATCTTCAATTATGGATATTTGAGAGTTAGTTGTATGTTTTTATGCAACATATCCTATATTAGGTCTTCAATCAGAAGGGAAGATTTGTTGAATTCTTTTTGAATGTAGCTAATATGATGTCATTACATTTTTAAAATATTTTTGAAGGTATCTCTATAGAGTTGAAGACAGAACAGGAAGATGTAGGTACATAAAATCACGAGATGCATATATATATGTCATATATTAGAGTTACTTTATAAAATAACTTTGCAAGTTTTTATTTTGTGCTCCACATCCATCAGAAAAATAATGTATCCAGCTAATAAGTGGCAAGGTCTCCTTCACAAACTGGATAACTTTTTTTAATATATTTGAGGGTCGTAAATAAAAACTACTTTTCAAGATATTTTCTTTTTAATCATATAAACTTTGCCCATCACAGCTCTAGTTTTTTGATCCCCCTTCCGAATAATAGGATTTGTCCAAGTCTGAAAAATAGTTATTCATTTCTGCAATCACCTCCTCGTTTGAATAAAATATCTCCCCCCCAGCCATTTCTTCAAATTTGGGAACAAATAGTCGTAGGAGTTAGCCAGTCTGGAGAATAGGGGAGTACGTGAAAGGAGTTGGAACCTTTTTCCACTACATTTGAGACCCCAGCTGCTGAGGTGACATTTACTACATTGTCGTGATGGAAAAGGACCTTTTTTGTAGGGCAATCGTGGGCGTTTTTCTTGCAGCTCCGTTTTCAAACGGTCCAATAACGACGAATAATAAACACTTATAATAGTTTTACCCTTTCCCAGATAGTCGATGAGGATTATTCCTTAAAAATCCCAAAAGACAGTCTCTATAATCTTTCCAGACGAAGGAGCAGTCTTGTCTTTTTTGCGCAGATTCCCCTCTGATAACCCATTGTTTAGATTTAGTTGTTTGGTTTCAGGAGTAAGGGTAATGATCCATGTTTCATCAGTACTGACTAAACGACGCTTAATGTCCTATAGATTATTCTGGAACAGCTTCAAACCGGCCTTGCAACACTTCACATGATTTCGTTTTTGATCAAGCGTGAGAAATCGCGGCACCCATCTTGCAGATAGCTTTGTCAAGTTCAAATGTTGTTGCAAAATATTATGTACACGTTCATCGAGATGCCCACAGCACTAGCAATTTTACACAACATAACATGGATTTTATCAATGATTTCTGGAGTAGTAACCTTAACAGGGCGCCTAGAACGTTCATCGTCACTTGTGCCCATATGGCCACTCTGAAAATTTTGAAACTAATTATAAACTGTTCTAATTGAATGTAAAGAGTCCTTATAATGTTTATCAAGCTTCTTTTTAGTCTCCTGAGGCGTTTTGCCTTTCATAAAGTAATGTTTAATCAACTCACAAAATTCTTTTCCTCCATTTTTGAAAATTACTCCACTTCCTCGATTCAAACGAATACCAAACAGAAAGAAATAGACTGATCTGGCTCAAAGTTAGTGATTGTTCTTTCAAGAGATGCTACTAACTAAACATAACCTCAAACCTCGCAAGTGGTGCCATCTCTCAGACCTTGCACGAACTTTTCAAACGACCCTCGTATCAGGGAAATCCTGAAGTGTCCTTAATGCAAACACCAAGGCTCTCAAATCCACTGTCAGTCAGCACTGGGACGCCATGACAGAGGACTACATCTGCAGCTAGACCTTCTGTCGACGCCTGGAAGCCATCATTGCCACTAAGGACAGCTACATTAATTATTAAGATAGCTATGCGCACATCTATTTATTGTATTAATTTGGTTGAAATTCGATTGTTAATTAATAAATTATATATCTTGTTGAAGTTTAAAATTCAAAATATTCAGATTTTAATGGACCACTATTTACTAATGTTGTGTCAGTCTTTATTTATACGGTCCAGTCCAGTGTTAGGACAAGTGCTATCGGTTCTTCAGACTGTTGGTCCTTAGGACATATTCTTGAGACTGTAGCTCTTAGGTACTGGTCCTTTGAATTTTTCTTACAAATGTCGATGGTTAATTAAACCAAATAAGATCTTGTTTCCATTACATTGCAAAAATATTAGTGTTGGATCGGATATTTTTGAAAAGTAGCCACAAAATCAAGTCAAGACATTATATTCTTATAATACACTGCCCTTGCACGTTACCATTACGAAAAACATATTCCAATTAATAAGTACTGCTTAATTATCAGAAATAATTCAATTAAGCTCACAAAGTAGTACATAAATTGCCTTCAAGATCTTTAAAATAAACCTGATGGCAGCCGACAATTTTAAGCCAATCAGCAAAGAAAAAGAAATATCAGGTTTTTCTTCTACCACGTCGTTATTTTTAGAGGTTCATACAACCTTTCCTCAAAAGAAACCGAAAAAGGCCCGAAATCATCTGGTAGTTAGCCAAATAGGTCAATCATACCAAATTCAATTTAAATCTCTTAAATACTCACAGACTATCCCTGTCATATTATTTCTTCACCATTTTTAAAATAAATTACATAATATTAAAATTTATGACGTATCAAGGGAGATGAGGAAATGGACAGCTCACAACAAAATACATAGGGTATTTTTGTGTTAGCGAGGTAACGCCGTGCTACTGATTGTCCTCATTCCCTTGAGTCCTTTAGTTTTTACAGTAAAATAAAACAAAAGAAAAAACAATTATCTATTAAATGGTTTTAAAGTAGATCGATATCTTCTAAAATATTCATTATACATCGATTTAAAAAAGGCCGAAATTTTGGATCTTTGAATTTTTAACTAATATTAAAATATGTGGCAAATTTGAAAAAAATAGAACATGGGGCTGTTTTTGAGTGATTGATGGGGCTTGGAATGACACATCTATAATTCATACTTGATTCGTACTCTTCCCTGTCTTTAGCTTACTTACATAAAAAAAACTTGCACTTGCCTTATCCAATTCCAAGAATATAAATGACATATTATGTGACTCCTTGATAGAGCATACGGGAAATAGCTTCCTGTGTGGGATTTCCTATGGATATTCTTGAGACAATTCTCCCGACGACAGAGTTTGACCAATGACCATGAATAAAAATTTCATTTTAAAACTAATAATAATACACTATCTGGTCTTTTAGAGTCGTAAAAACATAGCAATAATGTATGTCTTAATGGAGCAATTGTTGATATTTAAAAATATAATTTTTATCCTCATTTCGAATCATACAGGATTTTCATACTTGATTGGTTGATTCCTTTTCTTGTTTGTTGGTAGATATCTTCAAAATGGTCAATGATCACTGTATTGGAGAATATATACTCGTATAGTAATACAAAATCGTATATATTTTGGGCATGTTAAAAGGGGAAGAAATGCTAAAATCAACATAGTAATCCAAACAATTTGAAGAATGTCTTGAAGGAGAGCAGCTTAGCTGTCAAGAGGCTTCATTAGATTAGCTACAATCAGCTGTGACAAGAGAGGAGGGGAAGGAAATCCAGAAGGTCATTGGCACGAATTAATCTAATGTGGATCCCCAATTCTACTCGGAGTCCAACTAAGGCATACAATTATAACTCTGAAACAAATCCTAAGGGCTACTCTCTCTCATTTATAAGCACACTCAAATGTGCAATCTGGTTTTATATATAATTGAATGTATTAGCAAAGGAAGTTCACTACTCAGGAGTAAATTATAATGACCACAGCTTAGGAAAAGAAAATCCTTAATACCAATTGTCACTACATCTCTCAGCCTTTACATCAAAATGAGAAAGAAGAAGGCTTAAATGAACGACTCGTTAGTAAATAACGAATGAAGTTCCTCCTACATTGCAAGTCAATGTAGTAGGTATGTTAACAAAAACTCATAGTTTTGTATTTTTTATGTAATAACTATTATAAAATTTTAGATGAACAATGCAATGAGGCAAAAATTCCCGTAGCTAGTTGGATATGAACGGAGTAATTGCAATTTTTCGTTAGAAAAAATTAAAACCCTTTACCACCCGCAATCGTTACCACTTTCATGAATATTTGTTTGTTTAGTCTATTTGAACACTTGATCAAAACATTGTTAAAGAAAACATAACAACGCATACGAAATCATTTATCTTGCAGTTGACATTAAGACTATTATCATTCAATATAGTATGATACAATTTTGCCACTACATGGATAAAAGACAATGGTTTCCCTCAGATGTATTGAAATATTCTTTTGATCAACCAGAGAGACTCAGAAGTCGAAAAATATGCAACATATCTGGTGCAAGAATTTGAAAATCAGTCTTGCTAGATTGATTACTTTTAATTTTATATATAGTCCTTCTCTACCCGCATACATTCAACTTTAAAATTCATTTGAAGGAGCTTATGTTGGACAACTGAAATAACTTAGTTAGGAACTACGTCATTTCAGTTATTGTAGTCACCAAATAGACCAATAAGGGCCACTCCTTGGATCCATCACTACTTACTGTGTATGAAAATGTCATTGATCAATTCCTTTGTTTTATTATCTGTATATATGTATGTAATATAGAGGTTGTGCGTGTGTCCTTTATGGTTGCCCACCCCATTGGATCTTGGAGACTGAAATTTTGCATGGGCGCCTCTTTTCAACCTGGTCTGGCTAAGAAGGAGTGCCAATTTTTGGGAGGGGCATATAAGAGGGGCTTATTCTAAACCCTAAACACAAAAAATGTTTGGTGGAGCTCAAGGAGCCTAGATAGCGGGTTGAGTTAAAAATCAAAAAGGGACTGGCGGCTCAAAATATAAATATACGAACAAGTACGCTTTCATAATTTATTCAAAACCAAAAAAGTTATGGGAAAAAAGAAATCTGTGAAAATTGAAGTTTGGGTTTTTTTGGGTTTTTTTTTTTTAGGTGTAAAAATTGGAATTCGAATGGAATATTGGATTCGTAGATAAAGGAAAGCTTGTAGAAATTTGTCTGGAGATTCGTTTGCATATAATTATAACATGTAAAAATGTATGTTTAACTGAAATATCTGTCATTTTCTGAATTATATTCTCTTTTATTCATCAAACGTTAATTTTCAATTTATATGAAGAAATGCCACAAAACGATGCATTTTAGACATGAAATTTTAAACTCTAACTAAACATATAGTATTTTGTATTTTTGGAACATTTTATTTACTAATTTTTGCAATATTCGCAAAAATGAATCAGTTACCAAGGATTATTTTTCTTACAACATTATTCGCCATAACTTTTTTTGTTTTTCCAAGTACGAAAAAACTATTTTTATGTAGATTTGTGTTCCTATTTACAATGACAATAAATACAATCAACTACTATTTTGCATAATTTATGAAAAATAGTTTTTGCAATTTCTTCGCACATTTTGATTTGGCAGTTTTTCAAGAAAATTCAAGATGAATTTCTCATCTAAACAAATTTTTCATGCATTTATGTTGGAGTGTAATTTGAAGTAAAATAATACAATTTCTTTTTTAAATTCATAATAACTCATAGGTATCCACATATTAAATCCGAATGTCTGTGTGGGTGTGTGAGACATAGAATAACGGCCAAACCAAGGTTAATAGGAATACAAGGTTATACCATAATGCGTGTACAAATGATGTTTGACTTCCACCACGGTTTTAATATTGACGTCATAGTAGATGAGGGGTTGCTTATTTTGTCAAAATCTGTTTTTCATGCCCAACAGCCGGTACGATACATTAAATGGAAAATTCTAGCAATAGTGACGTCATAGAATAAGAGTGCTTGCGTGTTTTGCCACAACCTGCCTGTTTTGCCCAGCACTCGGACCAATACATCAGATTGAACATTCTTGCAAGCCCGATTACATGATGGTCTAACCTTGTATTTCTATTAATCCTGGGAATTGGTCGTCTGAGATTGAACATTCTTTTCCTTAACAGTTGTCACTATTATTTAATTCCTAAGTAGTGAACATCCCCTTCTATTACATTAAATTATATATCAAACCTGATTGAACATTTGAGAAGGGAGCGTAACCCTGAGGATTTGTTGAGGAGTTATTATTGTAAGTCCTTGTTGGACTCAGGGTAGAATTGGGGATAAACATCGGAGTAATTCTTCCAAATGTCCTTGTCTATATCCTTTTCTCCTTCCTCCCTTGTCACAGCTGATTGTAGCGGATCTAAGGAAATATCATGAGCATTATTCTTTCTCTCCTCCAAAATATTCTTCCAATTGTTAAGGTTGCCATGTTGATTTGTGGTTGCTTTTTTTTAAATGCTCATTCTGCACTGATTTTCACCATTGGCCATTGGCTATTTTACAATGTCCAAGGTATATATACCTTGGAGTAGACCTTTTTCTAAGGGCAAAAAAGCACGAGGAGAAGGCGTGAACTTGATTGACTTATTCGTCTAACTACTTGATGATTTCGGGCCTTTTTCTGTTTCTTTTTTGAGGAAAGGTTGCGTGGTACAATAAAGATCACGACATGAATATTTTTTTCTTCTCTAAACCTTATAATCTCTTTTAAAAAACAGAAGGGTTCAGAATTAAAATATCCAAGGCAATGCGAGCAAACTTCTTATTATAAAAAAGACTGGAACGATACCTACCAACACCAACATGCAGCGAAAATACTTCTTAAAATGTTTTATGTCTTTATTTTTTGTTTTATATTATTGCAGAAGAATTCTCAACTAATTTCAATTTATTAATGTCCCTGGTCAATCTACTCTAGTATATTATAAAAGCGCCATATTATAATGCTCCCCGTGCCGATTTTTTTTTTTTGAATTGGTATCGGAAGAATTATGTTTGTTTCCTTAACGGCTGTCATTATTATTCAATTATTGAATAGTGAACATCCTTTCCTAAATAGATTCAATTACATTCAAAACCTGATTGAACATTCGTGTGTGATCATAAAAGACTGAGAGTAGCCCTGAGGATTTGTTGCGGAGTTATAATTGTCAGCCCTTGTTGAACTCAGAGTAGAATGGGGATCGATATTGGAGTCATTCTTACAAATGTCCTTGTTTATATCATTTTCTCCTTCCTTCTTTGTCACAGCTGATTGAAGCTGTCTAATGAAACGTCATGAGCATTATTCTTTCTCTCCTCCAAAATATTCTTCAAATTGTCAGGGTTACCAAGTCGATTTTCCGTTTCTTTTCTTTTTTAACATGTCTTTCCACACCGGATTTTCCTCACTAACCATTGACCAAAATCCATAGATTATAAATATTATCTCATTCAATATCTATTAAAAATATGTTATTACATTGGTATGGAATATTATTTTTGGTTGTAGTAAAAACTAACTATTATATTGGAAAAAATAAAATATTTTTTTCCATCTATTTTACTTTCTTTCTTTAAGTCGATCACCTTTTTTATAGATATCCTGCCATTTTTACGGATATTTAGCACAAATTACTTCAAATATCACTGTGCAGCATTGCCATCAAGTAGTATTCAATGTTGGCATTGAATCTTTTTTATTCTTCAAGCCATTTGAAGGAGTTTTATCAAGGTATATTGAAAGTTTCTACATTCTCATAGTCAAATATCATCTTTGATCTCCCATAAATGCGTCTCCTTCAATTATAATGCAGTTAAGGACGTCAATGAAAATGCTCTATGGAGTATTATTTACCTTCCATTTAGAATAGTAGAACGTCTATTATTAATTATTTATTAAATATATTTTAGGGCTATCTCTTTCTTCACTTGTTTTTGCGTTTGAATAATATAGACAAAAAGATTGTTATATGAGAAATACTTGTAATAATAGAAGGAATATCGTACATAATTTGAATCAATCACAATGTGTAACACCTACCTTAGAATATGTGGGATGTTCACATTTAATTGTAAGTAATATTTGGCCTAATTCTTTGTTGTAGGGAATCTAATGAAATATGTGCAACGCTTGTTATATGTACGTCCATAAGTAATATATATATATATGTATACAGGGTGGACAAAGTAAATCCGGAATAACTTTAACGGCTAATTATGTGACCTGTATAGGAGATAGAAAGATTATTTTGTATTCATTTGAATGCCATTTTTAATATAAAATAATTATTTATATTGAACGCCTTCGTTCTCGATCACGATCTGTACACAGCGCCTGAATGCCTGGTATGCCCTTGCTACCGCTTGGTAATCCAGGTCCTTCATTGTTATGATGAAGGAGGCCTTCAAACCACAACTGTGGCATGGTCATTCTTCCAAGCGATCATCTCCACCATGCTCCACAGGTAAAAATTACAGGGATTTAGGTCCAGGCTGTTGGCTGGCCAAAGAACGGGGCGAAAAAACCGGCACATTTTGTCCTAAGAACTCTTGGACAATGTTGCCCTTATGAACAGGTGCTGAGTATTGCTGAAATATATATGGGTTCCCATCAGGGGCCTCATTCATCCCCATAGGATGACCACGTTCTTGTAGACCTCCTTGTTAACCTTCTGGTCCTTTTGGAAGAAGTGATGGTGGTGGGGGAGCATAACATATTGCTCCATACTGATGACACCCAGCACCATAACCGAAGCCGGATTCTTTGTTCTCATGACTGGTTGGACCTCATCAGGATCAAATAAAAAGATAACTAGAACCATAGGATTGAAGGAGAGACTAACTGGTCCTTATGTCCGTTGAATGGTAAAAAGGTTAGACCAATCAAAAGAAAACTGAGCAGGGACCAATCCAACACTACTCGAAGTAGTAGTTTTTAAATTACATCCTGACGGAAAAAATTAAAGTAAACAGTTAAAAAAAAATCCGTTCATCATCATTTGGGCTCCCGTCGTTCCCTTTAAAGAGCCGTTTCGTTCGCGAACGACAAATCACTACTACACAGTCCTAAGCTACACTCAAAAATGAATTTACGGAAAGCATACATACAAATATACTTAACTTTGTTTAACTAATATAGACAGAGATTCAAATAATATGAATCGCAGGTTCTGGGTTGTCCATTGAAATAAGATCACCTCCAGGACTACTGTCTATGCTCTCAACAATTTAAGAACGTCGGACAGGAAGAAGGGCTCTGTTGAAAAAGCCAAATTAGACCCGAAGGAGTTAAAAAAACATCCCAGGCCGATCCCTTCAAGTCCATCAGGGCCCATGCAAGAGTCTCGGGATTTCAAACGAGACTGTCCGGAGAGCTATCAAAAAAGGGTGTAGAACGAGCCTTATGAGGATTGAGAGGCCACTTCTGACACCAGCAATGAAATAACTCCATCCATTCATACTATAGTATTCATTTAGTTGAAATTCTATTGTTAATTAATAAATTATATCTTGTTGAAGTTTAAATTCAAATTATTCAGATTTTAATGGACCACTCGGTGTATGTAATATATTTATATGTATATTTTTCAGAAGTTCGAGACCCCCAAAAAAAAAAGTAGGAGGTTCTGAACACCTCTTGTAATCTTTTCTTTTTATCATGACACGCTAATTTTAAAATCATACTCTTTGCTACATTCAAATTTGTTAGATCAAGTAGGAGGTTCTGAACTGAATTTAAACTTTTTATTACTTGCAACTGAATAAGTCATATGTTATTTATATATGGAAAATCTATTCCATTATCCTTATGACATCCTCATCTCATTTTTTGGGCATTTCAACTTGTACAATTTGCTTAAAAAAGTTATAACTTGTACACGACATATGGATGGAAATATGTCACGTGGACACCTTGGAGCTTTTTATTGTAGTAGGGCTTGTGTTTTAAAATTTTTTTGAAACAAAAATTCTAAAATTACAATTTTTGGCGAAAAATTTGAAAAATTAAATCTTTCTACACAAATAATTGAAAGATTAAGTTATTGGGAAAAAAATTTCAAATGTTCTTTTTCTTGTAAAAAAGTTTCTGAAATTAAATTTCAAATATTAAATTTTTCGAGGAAAATTTCAAAAATGTCTGTAGTTATTCAGAGAAAATAAAATTTTTAGGAAAAAAAATTCAAATAATAAATATTTTGGATAAAAAAATTTCAAAAATCCACATTAATTTATAAAAATTATTTTTTTTGGAAAAAAGTTTCAAAATTCCAGAGCTTTTCATAAAAAATGATTTGTTGCTGAATAAAATTTTTAAAATTAAATTTCAAAATATAAATTTTTTTGAAAAAATTATTATTTATTCTAATTATTATAAAAATTATGTTATTTAATTTATCGAAGAAAAATTTCCATTATCTATAGCTGTTCACAGACAATAAATTTCAAAAATTCCAAAAATTCATAGCTATTCACAATATATTTAATTTTTGGAAAGAAATTCAAAACTTCAGAGTTGTTCTTAAAAAATGATTTTTTTTATAACAAGGTTTTCAAAATTAAATTTTAAGTATTACATTTTTCGGAGAGAAATTTTAAAAAGAATATCTATTCACAGACAATTAAATTTTGAGGGAAAAAAATTTCAAATATTAAATTTTTGGGATAAAAAATTCAAAAATCCAAGAGTTGTTCATAAAAAATGATTTTTTTTATAGAAAAATTTCGAAAATCTATCATTATAGCTACAACTCCTCTCCCCTGCGGCGCCTCTATGTAGAGTACTTACAAATTACAATATAAAAATTTTGTAATTTGTTTGGAGCTTAATATTTTATCAAGATTATTATTTGCAAAATACGCTTTTAGTATCTTGTAATGAAAGATGATTATATATATTTTTCTTTATTTTTCCTCCCCTTTAATCACTTCAGAGTCATTAGTTAAACATTTCCCAGACATTAGTAATAAAGAAAGGAGAGTCTGTGGGTCGTATGAAAATGTTTCCACTATAAACTTGAGGAACTTTTATTTATCATTAATTATGAATCAAACTCTTGCAAAATTTGAGCTATATTACATAGCGTATGGTACGTCTAGACCAAGTAGCTAAAAAAAAAAAGCTTTCAAGCCCTCGGGTAAGAAGAAAGGTATTTGGACATGTAGGCCCTCCTCTTGTTTATACCTTAGGTATATCATCGATTCCATGCAACAATATAATTATATATGTAAATAACATCTTATCTTCTCCATAACTATGGAATTACGCATTCTGATATGTATGACGTACCCCGGTGTACATCCTTTCTGACTCTCTCAAATTACGTGAGGCAAGACGAACTGTGATCGGAGCATTTACGTACATGATATAGCTAGTTTTGTACTGCCACCACATGACGTCATATATGTACAACATGGACAATAGTGAATAATAATTAATAACCTTTCCCTCTTCTTATTGTAACCAAGGAGCAATTATCTGGATGCTTTAATACTTGATGGTTATTGCTTAATAGTATTGACTTGAGTAGTTTGACTATCTATGTATAATGAATTATAATATTGTATATAAAATCGATAGAAGTAACGAATGGTCTTTTTGAACGACTAGGTAGACGGTGGATTCTTTGGGCTTGCTACGCAATATAATATTTATCAATTATTATCAGACTCTTTTGACACACTTTGTGAATAAGTGGAGTTACTTAGCAACTCTGTGGCTGGGCTTGATTAGTGATCAGTGGATCCCGCAGATATGACAAAGTTATCTTTGGTCCTTATTTTGGTTCTCTGCTTCCTCCAGACTGGGATTGGACGGAAGTCTAGTGGAGCTCTTCGTCTAGGGGAAGCATTGGCGGGGGTGGATGGTCCAGTGGCGGGAGTAGTAGTAGTAGTAGCGGGGGTGGATGGGGCACTTCTTCCCAAAACAGGGGTAATATTGGAGGAGGGGGATGGAGTACGGGTGGATCTTCCAGTCGTGGAAGTGCTGGAGGATGGAACTCTGGGGGGTGAGTGTACATTACCTGAATTCCCTGTCCTATTAATTATTTCATCCCTTACTTTGGTAGGTCCAATTCGAATACAGGCTCTGGGAAGAAAGGAGGCCTAGGAAGTCTCTTTGGAAGTAAAAAAACAGGCTCTGATTCTTCCTCTGGAGGAAAGAAGGGCATCCTGGGAAGTTTCTTTGGTAAGAAGAAGACATCCAACGAAGGATTTGGTAAAAAGAAAAAGGGCTCCAAGTTAAAAACCCTGAAAAAAGCTGCTGTGATTGGTGCTGTAGCTTATGGAGGCTACAAAGTCGGACAATTAACGAGCCGTTTTAGTAATTTCGGTCATAGTAATAATATGGGCTATGGATTTAATGACTGGAACAGATGGCGGCAACAAGATGGTTTCTTGTGTCGCAACAATAACGATTGTGTATGGATAGACCCTTCTTTGGAATGTGATGACTATAAATTAGACTTCTCCCCCAGTAATTTGTGGTTTGGAGGTGATGTAGCCAGCATCAAGGGAAAGTGTGAATGTAGAAATAATTTTCTATGGAATGACGACGATTTACATTGTCTTAAAAGGAGTGGTGGTTTCGGTGGCGGTGGTGGAGGCGGGCTCGGAGGTCTCATCATTTCCATCATTGTCATTATGAGTATGGTCTGCTGTTGCTGCGTGATTGGATGCGTCTTCATTGTAAAAATGTTCATAGGAAGAGCTTCTGAAGGATAAGATAAGCAATGATATTGTGGATTCATGCAACATATTATTATGCGAATATTCAATCGATTATATAAATTACTTTTCGATGGAACTTGTATGTATAACGTATATACTTGATGTGAACTGTGTTTTATCAGCTCTGGTTCCTTATTATTCTCTATAATTATTAATTATACTCAACTTTGTATCAAATACCTACATGCTTTTTCTTCTCTTTCTTACACTATCAGTGATCACTTTGTTAAAGTAATATAGTCGTCAAATCGTTTTTATCACTTTTTGTTATCCTGAGATCTTGCACTTTTTTATGAATGTTTTTTTTTTAACTTTTTTTTAGAAATAAGAAATTAAATTACTGGAATCCCACATACCCTTCTGATGAATACTATAAATAAATCTTTTTATAAATGTAATGTTACTCATCGTTATCTATACGCTTTTAATTTTATCAAAAGGTCCAATTTACTAATCAAATGCGCGATAAGCTTACTAACCACAAAAGAAGAACACACTCACTACAGACTTAGACCCCAGTATAAAAAGGAAGAATATTAAATCTTAAATATTTATTATGTATTTTATCAAAATATAAGTTAACTAATATAATTCTAACTGCTTTTCAAGGCTGTGTTCTTTTTACTCCAAAGTGTTTGCTAAATGAGTTATATCCTCATGGAATTGAGGAAGGACCGAGTCAACTCCAATAGACTTTCCCTCAATTGAAGATTCTCCTCTTTGACCCTCTCTAAAATATCTTTTATTGTCTCTTCCTCAACATTTGCTGGAGTGTAAATCCTGTATTTCCCCTCTTCTAGAGCCTGGAACCACTTGATCTTGTTTTGGCAGTAGACTGACTCACGGAGTTTCGAATCTTTGGCTTTTTCTGTTCGAGCTATTTTATTTGTCAACTCCTTGATGTTTTCATCTATCTTCCTAAGGTGATGAATATTCAATGATAGTTCATCGCTCATTCCAGTACTCTGTTCCTTAAGAATATTGAGCTTCTTAGTCTCAGAACTATACAGCTTCAATAATTTTCTATAACGAATTTTGAGCTCATTCAACTTCTTGCCCTCCAATGTCTTTAATACCTTCCTTTTGTTAGAATGATAAGAGGCCGTATGTTGCTTTTGAACCATTTGTAGTCTATCGACCATGTTACCTCTTTTGTCCATTGATTCTTTTATGAGAGACAAAGTCTCATTTATTTTCTTACCCAGAGTCTCAGAATTCAGAGTTAGTCTGTGAATTTTTGCTTTGACTTGTTCCATTTCTTCATTCTTCTCTTCGTTCATCACAAAGGTCTCCTTACAAGCCTTTAATCGCTCTTCCCATTCAAATAATTCATTCTCTGCGTTCATCAATTCTAACTTTGCCTTATCTAATTCAGACTCTGATTTATGAATTGAATTACTGATGGCATCTATTTCTTGGGATAGGGTATATATTTTTTGTGCTTCCAGAGATCGATGACTCTCTCCACTTTGCTTAAGGTTATCGATACGAATTTTTTCTTCGAAAAGTATTTTGTTCAAGCGCTGTGTCTGACGATCTGTCATACCTATTTTCTTGTTTACTTCCACAATTTTACTCTCCAAGTAATTTAGTTTTAAATCCATCTTACGACGCTTTTCCCTCAGAATAATAACTTTCTTCATTACATCATTCAAATGGTTTGACATTTCATCTCTCTCAGTCAATTTAGATATATATTGGGTTTGACATTTCAACCATTGGGTTTTGGCATTACCATTATACACCTCAATCTCTTTGATTTCCTCTCTTATGGCATGAATCACATCATCTTCCAAAGGATCATCTCTACGCTCATTCAACTCTTGTTTAGTGACACAACGCATTTCGTAAATGTTCCGATTCTTATCCGAGGTACCTTGAAGTTTCCTTGCCTTTAATTCCATTTCCCTGCGTTGAATATCAAGCTCTTGAATTGATTGGTGTAGCTTATCCTTCTCACAATAATCAGATTTTACGTTGCATGCCTTGTTTATAATATCTTGAAATATGGTGTGAATGGCTCTCCGAAGCTGAGAAAGAGTACTTTCTAAATCTTGAGATTTGTGTCTTAATTCGTTTATAATTGATTTAATATGCCGTGTACTTTTTTTAGATTTTGATTCAACATTAATAATTTCAAAAATCTCATCCATAAGAAGGCGTCTAGCATTTTCTAAGTTCTGAATCTCATTAAGAATATTTTCGTTATTCCTTTCAATTTCTTGGAGTTCCTTAGATGTGTTATAATACGAAGCCAATGTTCGTTCCTTCACTTTCGTAACATTAGCTAATTCTAAGTGTGATTCCTTAATTCTCGACTTGACGGAATACAAGCAACTTTCAAAACAGTCCTTTCTCTTTATATGACGCATTTGCACTGCTGTGAAATATTCATGTCTATTTTGAATTGATATAACCTCCGATTTTGCCTTCTCTGTAGATGCAATTGTACTTTTAATTAAAATATGTTTTTCGTCCAATGCTTCATTGAATCCAGCAATGGTTTCATCCCTTTTTCCGATGTTGATAATAGCCAAATTCCAAGCTTGCATAATTTTTCTTTTATCAGTTGTAATTTGACTAATATCTTGTTCTGCATTACGAATCAAACTCTCTATTTCTTTTGAATGTGACACCATTGCCCCGCACTGGCTACTGTACTCCATCATAGTTTGATTAAGATGTTCCATTCTTACTGAGGGGTAAAAATGAATTTAGTTGTAAACTCAAGAAGGAAATAATAATATTAATAAAGGTCAAAATACTTGTTAAACTATCCAAATATAAGTCTTGGACTTTTTTATTCTCAATAATTGCTTTAATATCCGATTCCAATTTATTTTTAGCTTCTTTTTCACAAGATAGATCCCCAGCAATTTGCACTCTTCTTGCCTCATAACCAATTTGTTTATGAAGCAATGCGTTAAACTCATCTCTCAATCCCTGTCTTTCGGCATAATAATCACGTAGTTTCAAAAGGTTTTCATCCAGTTTTTTTTCATTGACTAAGTTATCAGATTCCATCTTGGACCTCAAAGAAGTCAACTTGGTTCTCTCCTCCTCTAAGAGGTTAACCTTGCCTTCCTCCCTCTTAAAAGATCCTGCTCACTACATAGTTCCTTCAGTTTGATCTCTTTTTCGCTAATGATCTCATTATGCTCCCGTTTCAAACTCTTTTGTTCTTCTTTTGCTTCACGGATTCTTCGCAAAAGATCTTTAGTAATTTCATCCTGGATTTTGTTTAATTGAACTGCTGTGTCCGTGTCTTTCATTGTCAGAATGATAAATGAAAAGTTCATACCTGCTTTGCGAAAGCAATGATCAAATACTCTTTAATGATTAGACAATGTCAGATTACAAGAGGAAAAAATATATTAGTATATTAATTTATGTATATATATATTTAAAATGCTATCAGTTTACATTAAGACTCAGAAGTAGGATGCAATCAATATATTAACTTGAAAAATTATAGAAATAATTACAATGAGAGCGATAACCTGCCAAATTTTATAATATATTCAGTTATCACAGATATACTAATTTCTTCAATATTCGAAGAAAGGAAGAGATAATTAATAAACCACTACATTAATGATACAGTGAGATTAAAATAACTACCTTAGAATCTTCAAATGAAAAACTCATCAAATATGAAAAATCCTTCTATTATTAGAACATAATATTTCAATCATTACAAAATTAAGAAGAACTTTCCACAACATACTTTGATAAAAGCAAAAAAACAAACAAAAAACATTAGAAAAAAATTTAAAGGATGAGGATTAGACTTTAACTCCGGTTTGCTTCAATTGAAGTAGAATGTGCCTCATACGAGACATATCCTTAGAATTCCTATTATTTTTAGTGTTAAAGTCAACCAATTTATAGACACGCTCCCATTCCGTTCCTGGAGTAATATCATTCACTTCAGCCACGAAATCCTTTTCTGATCCACGGTTGCTTTCCTGAGTCAGTGTGAGTTGTTTATTGTAATTTTTGTACCTGTTTAAGAGAGGGGATTAAAATACAATTGGAATTGAAAGATATATACACTATTAGTTTGACCGCACAATCTAAAAATTGGAGACCCAAGTACAAATTCAATGATTACAACCTTTTAATAATAAGGAAATAACTTTGGTATGATCTCAACTTTTTCGAGATATTTGGACAATTAAAAATGTGGAGGATCACAAAAGTAAATTGTCTCATTATGTGGAGTAAGTTGTGACCTTCTCTCTTATATGTTATTCAGAAGAGGGACTCTGAGTGAATCTGTGGACTAAGGAGATCACATCTTATTAATTCATAATGACTACCGACACAATCCACTTGACTAATTAGTAATTATTACTGAGACCTTTTCTTGTATCTCGAAGACACAAGAAAATGTCTCTGTAATAATAAGGAGAGAAGGGAATTTATAAGTAAAACTCAAGTAATAGCTATATTATTATGTATACATTTCTGTCATTTATTAAATTATTTTATTTTTATAAATTTTCTCACATAGTTAAATGTGTGAGGAAATTTCATGAGCCTAAAATGAACCATCTATGTGATTCTATATAATGAAAGAAGCTGAAAAAATGAAGTAGTCATTTATATCGAAAAGTTCAAGATTACTCAGTCACTGTCGAATATATATAACAAATAGTGGAATCACTGAAATCAAAAGAAAACCTATGTCAAATAACTTTTCTTAATGCCTTCATTTTATTTTTTGGACTCCTTTCATATACCCAGTAATAATTATCCCCTGAATTTGCCATAAGAGACAAACTCACAATGAGGATCTCTTTCAGTTATTTACTGATCATTTAAAGTTTGGAATCATTGAATTGAATTTCGTGTAAGGTGCGGACAAGGTTATGGAGTCAAGACCCAAAACAGGAATGGACTACTGATGGACAACTCTCCCTCACCAATCCTCTAATTCCTTTTTGGCCTGAGCCTGAAGCTCCAACTTCATTTTCTCTTCCTTTGCATCCTTCTCCTCGAGAAGCTTCTCATTCTCTTCCTTCCATTTACGAATGGTCTCCGGAACAGGCTTCGTTGGGGGAGGAGTCAGAGTATTGAAGAGATCTTCCTTCGGCTCTACATCAGCCTTACACTCCACAAATTCAATCTCCGGCTCCTCCATGTCCACCGGTTTTTCAGTGATTTCAAATTCGTCAATAATATCACCAAGAGCCTCCTTTTCTTGAGCCAAGAACTCAGCGGCCGGATCTTCAACAGGGCTATCCATGGTAAATTCAATTAGTAGTATTAGGAGAGGAGTTGACAGGTGAAACAATTTCAAGAGGCTCCGCGAATGATGGATGGAAGAAGAACCTGAGTGAGTCTCTGAGAATTAATATGCAGAGTAGAATGAAAAAGAGAGTGCTCAGTAAGAGAGCACGTAGCTGAGGTGGGGAGAAATTCAGAGCTAGCTCCTCAGATTGAATAAGAACTCCCACTTTTTTCTAGCTATTTATTAACCTCCCTAAAAATCGAGATGTCACGTCATACATCAGCAGAAAATGAATAAACATATTATTATCAAGGAGAGGAAAAACAGTCTTACCATACATCGATCCCCAGTTTGGCTAGAGATGGGGTTGTTTTTTACTGGCGTTAAAAGTAACAAGGAGTTGAAGTTGATGATATTTTTACTAAATGAAATGCACAAATTGGCAATAAATCTTTATGTAACTTCATCAAATGACTTTATGAGTAAAAAAGTCTTACCACTTGTATTGAATACTACTTGGATTCCATGATACAAAGTGATATTTGAATATAATTAAATTCCCTAGGAAATGTCTAAAATTGTATCATTTTTCTATTTTTTTATGGATCAGAGACGAGAAAAGTAGGATAATTAGAGAAAAATATCTTATTTTTTCCATTGTAATACTCTATAATTTGGAAATAAGATTCTATAATTTATTTTTGATACACTTCTAAAACTAGGCTTGAGTTTCATTGCTTAAGTCAGACCATCATTTTTTGCTGACAAACATTTTTTAGGGATTCCAAATATTACCCCTAAATTAAAGAGGTGCTTATAATACCATGTGATGTTAATATAAAATTGCAAGTACAACAAATATGTGGCTTTATAGTTGTACAAACTTCATATGAGTTTACCAAAATGATGTTTTTTGTCTGAACAGGCTGCGTAACTAGAGCGTGTAGAGCTCCTTCCCTTCATTCGGCCTAAGGTATATAGAATGTTCTAGTTACCTAGATTTGTCTATAGTTTTCTAGGCTAGGCCGGCTATTTAAAAAAAACCATTATCAGTCATATCATATTACTTATTTTATATATATTAATAAATACTAAATAGACATGAGTATGAGAGCTTTCATTCGTTCGAGCCCCCTCTACGATAACGCGCGACTCTTGGCTCCTGATGGAGAACTCTTATGCACATGTGATAATAGGAAGGCTTCCTGGTATGTCTCCAAAGGATTGGGCACCTATGACTCATCCTCCACAGAGAAAGTCATGGTGGTCCGTCTCTCATTCGAGCCCCAGGGGCGCCCCATAGGAACTCATGGGGAGTACTACACCAAAGACAAAGAAAATCGCTGCGTCGTTTGTGGGAGGGAAGACTTTGTTCTCAAAAAGTATATTGTGCCTCGAGACTACAGAAAACATTTTCCACGTACGTACGCAGATCCTTTCCACTTCCCGGGATTCCTTTGTTTGTTCATTATTTCTAAAAAATAATTGCCTCTTTCTTTTATTAGAGAACATGAGGGATCATCAGTCCCACGATGTCTTATTACTCTGCTTTCTCTGCCACAAAACATGGGGTCTCAAGGATCTGGAACTGCGTAGAAAACTCTCAAAGCATTGCAACGCTCCTTTAAGTACCCAACTGAATGAAACTGAGGTAATCATATTTTATATGTGTATTCCATGTCAAATCGACAACAAAAAAAAAAAAAAATGTCCCCCCGACCCTCTCAGATTTGGATGATTTTTGGAACACAAGCTCAAATTCATGAGTAAATTGAATATGTCAAAATTTCAGCACTTAAATTGTGCCTTTTGGGACCGAAATTTTCAACGACGTCAAAATTCTGTTTTCTTTTGTTAGTCTATATTAGTCATAAAATAAGATATAAACACGTACGTAAAATTGACCAAATTCCCGGAGAAAAGTAATATATCCCTGGGAGCTATGATAAAAAATCCAACACGATTTTTTGCACAGTGATACCCCAACATATGTAGATCATGTTGACAAAGTTTCATATTCCTAAGAGTTGGGCACCTTTTTTTATTCTTGATTCTTGCTCGTGTAATTATGATTTAAAAAAAAAAAAATCGAAATTGAGGTAAACAAATTTAGATACTCTTGTTTTGATTTCAATTTTGGAATCCTCATACTTCAAACTCGTCAAGTAACAAAGTTCAAGAGGTAAACTCTTTGGATCAAGAAATATACAAGAAAAAGTAGGGTTCAGTAATAAGACATTAAAGTGACGTTGACAATTTTTGACTAAAAAAGGCAGTAGGACAAGTATTAATATCTCATGAACAACTCAAATTCATGTGCTGAAATTTGGTACACTTAATCTACTCTTGAATTTGAGCTTGTGTCTCATAAATCATCCAAATCTGAGAGGGTCGGGTGAGATTTTTGGTATATTTGCCATGGAGTGACCCAAAAAAAGAGTATAATGAATAACCTCATCTTTTTGCAAGAGTTTAGACGTAATGGAAGTCAAAAGTATTATTTCCGCCGCAAGGGCTTTATCCAGAAATAACGGGAAAATTCCCCAGGATAGAGTCAACATTTTGGAAAGTACGCTCCTGGATTATTTTGATGCAGATGAAATCACCGATTCCCTCCTTCAAAAAAGCATGTTCACTCAAGCCAAAGTAGTCTACAAGAATTTCCGATCCACTTCTTATACTAATATATATTTATATACTTAGTTTTAAACATGACGTAAACTACTCTCATGGAAAATTGGTATTTGATCATTTTACATCGGATGAGCAGGGAATAGAGTCTCTTGAAATTCTCTGGAGAATGCACTTTCTTTCAACCATGGAACCTAAATTTCTCCCAGAGTTGTGGTCTGTGAATCATCATCAGAATGAATCCATCCAATGTTCCAATGTGAATAAGGTAGATTCTAATGAATTATATCGTCGATATATGGACTTAAAAACATACTAGTGAATAAATAACTAGGCATTATGTATGTTGAATTGTTTTGTTATTAGTTCAGTATGTATCTATGAGAGTGTATAATTATTGGGTGATTATATTTCAGTATATTTAATTTTGAAAAAAACTGAAATCCTGATTGAAACTCAATCCTATCCCAATATTATCTTTTTTTTTTAAAATTTGTAACAAGAGTATTCAAACTACAACGATTCTTACCCGTCAACATTTAAAAAAAAAAAATTATATTAAATGTTTCATGAATTAATTACTCATTTCATTATTACACGTAAAAAAATTCAATCTTTAAATCGAATCCTGAATACGTTTCTTCCTTGACAGTTTATTAAAAATGTTTTTGATAAAAGACATTATATGGGCCAATTGTGTTTGTAATTAAATTTTAAATAGGATTCAATTCAGGGTTTTATTTATCTAATCAATATTTTTGTTATAAGGAACTATACGTGTGCTCTTAATTAGATTGCCATTCTTTGAGCAATTAAAATTGTCCTAATGTTAGACTTGGGATTTTTGAGCATTTTTTTTTGCCAAAATAAGCAAAAAAAGAGCGCTAAATTTTTGAAAAATGAGCACCCAAAATATCAAAATTGAGTAATTTGTATTCAAAGAAAAATACCGTTTTATACGAATAATTTAAAGTAATGAGTGTTTTTTTATATTTATCATAATTTATTCATAAATTTTGCTATATTATATGGATAAATCAAGATTTTAAAAAAGATTTCCTTCCATTAAATTTTGCCTTAAATTAGTATTGGTAGTTTTGAGCATATTTATTAAAATACGTCCACATTAGGAGTTGAAGCAAATTTAAAGTTTGAAGGAGTCTTATTAGACGGAGGCATCTCATCAGCACCACCACTGATATTACGTCCAAACTTTTGTATAAATAGAAGGTTGGGATTTGGGAGTTTGGCGCAAAAGTATTTCTCAATTATTGCAAGATTCGATGGGGATTGTTCAACAGTAGATTTTGCGCCAAATTTATCCTTCCTCTAATTGCCTGTTGTCGAAATCTAGCTCCCTCCCGGACCCCTTATCATTGCATTAGTTTAAGCAAGATTATTCCAATCGCTATCTAGCATCATTTATTTTTGTACTTCGGTACAACTACATTTCCACTTTTTCTTATTTTATAAAAAAACAATAATCTTAATTTTTGGACTATTATACATATATTGAAAACATTCTAGTAAAATCCTTAGGCAAGGGTGCTCAGCTACTAAATGAAACAAATAAAGTAATTTGAAGTCTAACTTGGTTACTTTGAAAAATACTTTTTCCAAGTAACTGTGGCAACTCTGTTTCTGACTAAACCAACTTTTGAAATATGTATAACGAATTTCATATTTTCCAATTTAGTTTAACTGAAGCTGTGAGATCACATTAATTTATTATCACTTCAACCCGTAAGAGTTCCTATGGACTATTTTTGCTTATAATATCAGAGTTGAATATGCTTTACTGAGGAAGATATATATAGAAAAGAGGACCACATTATCTTCCTAATTCTCGGATCGTCTTCCACCGTTTTTTCCTATGACATATAGAGTCTCTTAAGTAATAAGGGAATCGAAAGCAAAGCTTGAAGTTTCTAGAATTACAGCAAAAATTCAGCTTTACAAATTGATTCAATGACATTTTTTTTTTGTTTGTTATGTACCCATCAAAGGACTCAAATCAATGAAAGAGACGAAATAAAGTAGACTTTGAAAGAACCCGGCTTCAGTTATGAGTGAAGGATGATAACTCTTTGTTTCTCACTGGCTTTTTCATCTGAGTATTATTTCTCTTCATCATGCTCCTCAGTTCTTATTAGTAGAAGTATACAATGATTCCTTAGAAGATATATGTAGAGCTACTCCTGGGTATTCGAGCCAATGGATGAGGAAATAACATATTTAGATGTGTGACAACATCTGCACTATAAATGATACTTCCATTAAAGGATATAAACATATACCCGGATGTTTCGCGAAAAATTTATCATTAGTTACCAATGCCACATTTTACCAAACTTGAGACCATGCAATTTTGACTGATAAAAAAGGGGGGAGCATGAGTACTGAGAAGGGGAATTATCCATGAAGAAAATGCAATCTTCCTTGAAAACAAAGAAATTGTATTTCTTAGTAGAATATGAAAGAAAACACGCGTTTTTAAGACTCAATACAACCTCATCTATGTATATTTATCTTAACATATCCCTAAATCCAGAGGGATCCATATATGTAACCTCAATCTCCAAATCAATGTTTTCCTTCTATGATTCTGGTGACCAGTAGGAACTGTCACCACCCCCTGAGCGTTCACGCCAGGGGTCTTATAATAGTTACGGTCGTACGTGCCATCTCTCTGGCGTATAGCGACCGGACTCGTCTGATTTACTTTCAGGTTTTCAGAAAAAGATCCCATCTCAGAAATAATTTTTTTTTCAATAGTGTAGTTTTCTCCTGTTTGTGCTCTCAGTTGTTTGTTCAAGACCTGTTTGGTTATTTCAGAAATCATTTCAGCGATTTTCTGAATCATTATCTCGTGCAATTATAGTCGTCTCTAGTATACAGTATTTACAGTAGATAACTAGTATATTGTATTGAATAAATAATTGATTTTCCTTGAGGAAAAGACGACCTCGTCTTTCTTTCCCGATATACGTCCCTTTAGGATTCAACTCACTCATGTACAGCTCTCCTAGCTCGTACCTTACAGAGCAACGTCACAAAGAATCCTGAAAATATAATGATTAGTAAACTTTCAATACCCACTATACCGTATATCCAAAAACGATTCTCTTCAATCCTGGCAGTTCTTGCCATTATCCTCAACCCGGGAGGGTCATCCTCAACCATCTTCTTCTTTTTGATGTAAAAACAAAATAGGATATGTTTTGCTGGCCAAAATATCGAGAAAAGAGAAGCACATTGTTTTACAGAGTCTTGAGTCATCTTCCACTCGTTTTCCAATGTCAAGAGACTCACAATAAGTAAAGAAATCAGGCGTAAGTTTGAAGTGTCCAGGTTATATAGTTACACATATAAATCATATATCATTGAGTCCAACTTAGAAATATGATTGAGATGACTGGTTTCTGCGTTATATACATCAAGGATACTGAAGAACTCTAATCAATGAAATAGTTTTCTTTTAGTAGGAGACGAAGCACAACACAACGTCGACTCCATTAAATATAATACATAAAGAGTTAGACATGTACATCCTGAGATTGGCTTGAAAAGCTTCTTTGACCTAATTGAGTCCTATGTTTTTGGCCTACCATTGTTGGGCTTTGTGTTCATATCGTGGCATCATGTAGGTGCTTCTGGACTCCAAAAATAGTAGCCAGGTATGCTCTAGTAGCCTTGAGGATATCAGCGAAGGGGAGTCCGGCGTGCAGTAGTGAAGCTACCTCATTCGCTGATCAGCCATAGTCGTTGACTTGATTAAAAAAAAAAGTTTTTGTCACAAGTAAATTTTGACAGAGTGACTAACTGGAACCGTCGGATATTTGTATGTAATTTCACCCAACTCCTAGTTATAAGTAATTGAATTTGAGTCTCAATTAATTTACACGGACGTTTATGTGATCTTTTACTCCAGGCTCTCTGTAAAATGTCTTGATTTATTAAGTTTTAAAAATTGTCTGAAAATGTGGGCTCGATATAGATATATCGAGACGATAATTGTTGACTTGAAGAGAGAATTAAAATCTTTTGTGAGAGGAACGAAATTATATGACATTGCTCAACTCCTGCTTGTACCTAATTTAATGTATACGTTTATGTTGCGTCTTGACGAGGGAGAGACACAAACTTATTTATAAGGTGGAGAGATCCAGGATGACCGAGAGACAAATGAGAAGAAGAAATGGCGTGGAGGAATAAGACTACACTGTTTATAAGATCATATGTATTCTTTATAATACAAAACCATACTCTAGTTTATTTACAAAATACATGACTATTTTAAAACACAGTACTTTAATACACTAAAGAACATACAAGAAAATAAATGAAATACATAACATGTTGCGTCTTGACGAGGGAGAGACACAAGCTTATTTATAATAGGAGAGATCCAGGATGACCGAGAGAAATGAGGAGAAGAATTCACGTGGAGGAATAATGTAACACAGTTTATATGTTCATGTGTATTCTAACTATACTCTAATATATTTACAAAAGACGAGACTATTTATAACACGTAAAACACAGTACTTATAATACATAGACGAATGTACAAGAAGATAAAAACATGTAAGGAAATATTAAATACATAACATCACCCCCCCAAGCACCAAATCCATGGCGGTGCTTAAACAGGTTCCTCTCCATGAACAGCAGCCTATAGATCCGCTCCATCCATGTCCAGGCGCGGACAAAACATTCTTCCTTGTACTGCAAAACTTTATCTCCATAGACGTGCCGTGCTCTCAGCACGCGCACCGGAGAAAGGAGGACAATACTCCTCATAAAGGTTTTAAGGACCCGAGCACCTTTCTCGTCCCTGGGAGAAATAACATTCACCCTTGTTGAGGTTTTAAGGACCCGAGCACCCTGCTCGTCCCTGGGAGAAATAACCTTCACCCTTATCGAAGTTTCAGAGACACGAGCACCCTGCTCGTCCCTGGGAGACATCTTGCTCGATGTACCCTCATCCAACTCGGGATGATCCAGGAGAGAGACCGTTGCACATCCATTAACCAATGATGTGAACGGGAGAGTAGGAACAGCAGAGAACCAAAATTGCGTAGGACTAAATCCATTTTTAATTATGTGGTCCCTGACCCGGACACACACTTCACTTCTTGAAAGGGACCAAGGTTCTCTTCCTTCCTCCATGCGCTGTGGAACCAACGTTCGCAATTCCCTATTATACAGTAACTTTGCTGGGGTTTGTCCATTTTGCAAAGGTGCCGCCCTATATGCCAGTAATGCCCTGTCAATTTCCCCATTTTTCTTAAGAAAGTTTTTTACCGTTTGCACACCCCTTTCTGCTAGTCCATTTTGATGTGGTTGTTTTGGAGCTGAGAAACGTTGCTCAAATCCCCACTCTTTAGCAAATCTAGAGAACTCTTGACTAGAGTAACATGGACCGTTATCAGAAACCAGTATCTCGGGTACTCCATGTCTTGCAAATATCCTTTTTAATTCCATAATCACTGCGCTTGCTCTTTGATTTGTTAGCTCCGTAACTTCAATAAATCTGCTATAGTAGTCTACTACTATAACGTAGTATTTTTGATCGTATGTAAATAGATCTGTTGCAACCATCTTCCAAGGTCCCAAAGGCCACTTGCTTCTAATTAGAGGCATTTTCTTAGTCATTCCATATTCTGAGCATTTTGAACATGAGTCTATTAGTTGTTCAATTTGACTTCCAATCCCAGGCCAAAATACAGAAGACTTTGCCCTCATTTTCGTTTTAACAATTCCTAAATGTCCGTCGTGTAGTTTATCGAGAATTTCACGTCTTAATTCTACAGGAATTATTATTCTTTCTTTATACATTATGAGACCTTTCCAGATATATATATCCTCCCTGTAACGATAGTATGGGCGCAACAAACTTGTCTCTCAGATGTCTATCTCTCTGAGTTCCAAATTCGCAATGCTTGGATAGCCCTTTGATTTTCGTAAAATAATCGCTCCATTCCTCATGTTCCCCTTTCTCCGCTGACCAAAACAAATAGGAATCGAAAACAACGTTCCTTTTAGGGCTACAATATGCTTCCAATTTCGTCATTATAACCTCATAATTAAACTTCTGATCTCCTTGTAGATCAAAATTTTGATAAATTTCCAAAACCTCGCTTCCCACTACCGAAAGAAGGATTGACGCCTTCACCGAATCCGTTAAATCCTGGAAGCAATTTAGGTATCTCTCCAACCTGATTTTAAATTGCTCCCAATTGTAGGCAATTTCCTTCCCCAGCTTCATTGGAGAAGGTGAAGGTAAGGATGGAGTGAGGCCCCCACTTGGAGCTAACGTATACATCACTTCTTCCGTCATACTTCGTGATTGTCTCTTTATTTAAATTAAACACCTGACACCATGTTGAGTCTCTTAAAGTTAGATGAGCACTGACTAGATTTCTTTATTAATATTCCCGCGTCAGGGGTACCATATGCATTTACATACATAACACTAGATTCTTAATTTTATCAGTACCATTCTCACACCGGTTTGTTGTTGCCATTGATTTGTACCGATTATACTTTGATTTAGTGGCAACATTACCACCCATTATTTGTAGTACACGTTTGAACTCCGTGTTACTCATTGAGAAGTTATTATCACGAAGGAAGTTATAATTACCAGCTCCTTGCATGGCATATTTCATACCTTTAGTGTCCACTCTAGAGATCAAGTCATCTCTAACGAGTTCTTGAAATTTGGTTTTGGAGTGGACTACTACTCTGTTAAACTTAACAGGAATCAACTCAAAGAATGTGGATGGGAGTTCACCACGAAGTGAGCGAATATACTTGTTTCCTGATTTAAGAAGTGACTCCATCCGTGCATTATAAGCAAAGCTTGCAGTTGCCAAGATATTCGTTATTCCAAGTACACCATAACTTAATTTTGCTTCAATGAAGCTTATGGGGGCATCATGGAAGAGACCTGTGATCTTCCTCACATATTTTCTGATGGCGATTTGAAAGTCTTTGCATTCACCAATTGCTATCTTAGTTTTAGTTAATGAGTAAAGGTATCTAGGGAGTACATTGGTTTTTTAAGATATGGTACCTCTGTTTATGAGATACGTATGCTTCGTCTAACCTTTTCAACCGGAGATTTAGGTCAGATATCAGATCAACTCGCTGCTGGCCATAACTAGCATATCTTACACCTAGATACTTATAGAAATCTTTGAGCTCCATATTATTAATTTTCCCACTCATAGTTTTTAAGTTGTGTGTTACATTCACAGCTGTACCATTACTACCTGTCCATAAGGTACTTGCTCTTACAGTCGAAAGCAAGCCAGATTTTTTACTATTTAGCTCAAGTCCTACTTTAAGGGCAGCCTCCTCAAATTGAGTTAGGTATGATTGTAGTCCAGATATGCTTTCACTGATTAAAATTGTATCATCGGCATACATCATTCTGTCAATTGCAACAGAATTCTCGATGATATAGGGTGCTTCACATTTAATATCATGAAAGACAGATTCCATCACTAGGGTGAATAATGTCACAGACATGGGATCACCTTGTAGTATACCACGTTTGAATTTGGTTGGTAATTTTCCCTCAAGACTTGTACTAGCATTCATATATACCATGTAAATGTAGTTTATTATTGGGGAGGGGATTTTATGCATTTTAAGGGCTCTTATCATTGATTCGTGGCTAACTGAGTCAAATGCTTTACGCATATCTAGCCAGGCTAGTGATATAGGCTTACCACGAATGTTTGAATGTTTTATGAGGCCTTTAAGTATAATGTTATTGATTGAACACCCATCCATTTTTCGGAACCCAACTTGCTCTTGAGAAATTTTAACTATTTGGAGTCTTGCATCAATTATTCTATGCAGGATTCTGACTATATGTGGGAGGACAGAGATTGGTCTGTAATCCGCTGCAACAGTTGGTGTCTCCTTCTTAGGAATAAACGTTGTTCGTGCAGTCAATAATCGTTTATCCATTTGGCCAGTAGATATGGCAGAATTTAGATGTTTTAACATAATATTGTTATCTAGATTAAGGATGTCAGACCCAGTGTAACCGAATGTGTCCTTTCCGGCATTTCTTTTTCGAGCATTTCGGGCTGTATTCTACGAATCACGCGTGTTATGTTATCCTGTAAGGCTTCAATCGTGTTCGGCTTGTCCACATAGACTAACGACTTTACATAACCCCACAAGAAATAATCAAGAGGCGTTAAATCGCACGATCTTGGTGGCCAACTTACAGGCCCATTTCGTGAGATAAGCTGCTCACCAAATTCATCCTTCAACATGTTCATTGTTTCACGAGCTGTGTGGCATGTGGCGCCGTCTTGATGAAACCACATGTTAACCAAGTTCAACTCAGCTAACTGGGGCAAAAAAAAAAGTCGTGTATCATGGCTCGATAGCGTTCGCCGTTGACGGTAACGTTTCTTCCACGATCATCTTTGAAGAAAAATGGACCGATGATGCCACCAGCCCATAAACCACACCAAACTGTCGTTTTTTTCGGGATGCATCGGTAATTCATTTATAGCATGTGGCTGTTCATCACTCCAGATGCGACAGTTTTGCTTATTTACGTATCCGTTGAGCCAGAAATGAGCCTCATCGCTGAACACAATTTTTCGATAAAACAGCGGATTTTCATCGAGCTGTTCTAACGCCCATTCACCAAACATTAGACGTTGTGGTAGGTCATTAGGCTTCAATTCTTGCACAAGCTGAATTTTATAGGCTTTCAAACCCAAATCGACACTTGTCGATTTTGCACGAATTTTGATAATAAATTTCAACAATTTGCAATCGTTGCTCATTTGTAAGTCTTTCCATGATGAAATGGCAGAGTATACTGAAAACTTTCCACTTTAACAGCTGACGTAAGGACGCCATTATCAAGCAGTGCTGCCAACTGAAAAACTTAACTCTTAAAAAATCACCCTTTATTAAGTAATGATTGATAAAGCCTGAGATGCTACTTTGGCTCCTAAGGAATCTGGTTACATAATTAATATTGTACATGTCCATGAATACCTTCTGGTTGGGCACAATGGCAAGTTGAAGGTCTAGTTCAATACGTTTTGCGTCTAAAGTAACTAGTGATTTGAAGTCATCCCGCTTAGCTAGTGTGTTTTCAAGTACTTTTGTCTGAACAAGGGGAATCCCTTGTGACAGAGTTGTTGGGATATACTTTCTAACTTGCTGAGCAAGGTAGTTAGGGTCTATATTAGCCCTGGTCACATTTGCATAAGTTAATTTCCCTTTATTTGCACTTCTATTTTCTACTGAGTCAGTAGGGATGTGTTCTCGTTGTTTATTTTGTACTTTTTTGTGGTTGTTTTTATTAACATTGTTATTAACTTGAGTATTTTTATTCTCAACATTATTGGCAATCTTATTTTTATTAGCAATCTTATTTTTATTACGGGGGGCTTTAGAGGTTCTCACTTCAGGCGCTGCATCAGCGGTAGGTGGTGGGGAGGGTGCAAGTGAGGAATACCATTCAAATAGATGTTCAGGTCTCCATTCTTCGAAACCACACCTTTGAATGTCATGTATTTTTAGCAGTTCATTTGGAGTACATTTGACTTTTAGAACTGGGTTTATGGGATTTAATGGAGCATGAGCTTGGATTGTTGATTTTAGTATAGCAGGATTGCAGTCTTTTATTTGTTGACCATCAAAGTCAACTAGTTCATCACAAGCTATATCAACTATTGGTTCACGAATATCTAAATCTTTGGGCTCGTCACAAGATTCGTGCACAGGCTCATCTATAGTCATGCTAGTTGGGGGTGATGGAGGGGCGGGTATACGCTTCCGCGTCCTAAGATTCATTGTGATACATGGGGGGGTTGGTTCTCTATTACGTTCATTTATAGTAACCTCGGGGAATATATGTCTTTGTATCTCATCACTCACAACACTATCTTGGTACCTTCGAATTGATGAAGGGGAATCAATTATAAGAGAGTTGTGTGATGAAACAGTGTTACCTACAGCAAAGATAGGCGTTGGTTGTTGGATAATATGGGGAGAAATATCACATGGTGGGGTTACGTTTATTCGTTTAGACTCTGGTGAAGAGTCATAAATGATTCGGGTTCTTTTCAATCCCGGTAGAGCTAATTCTGATTCCATATCAGTATTTGATGTAGGCTCTGAGTTGATTATACCCCCTATTGCATGAGTACTATCAGTAATCTCATGTGTAATATTACTTAATGTGTCCTCTGTTAAAGAAGGCTTTATGGTTTCCAAATCTTCACCAACTTGAGGTACATCTGACTTATCAGCTAAAATAATGTCCTCAGTTAGAGAAGGTTTATTGGTTTCTAAAACTTCTTGAGCCTGAGTTACATCTGATACATCAGCTAGAGGATCAGTGATATGATCATCTGGGAAATCAGGTTCAATAGGAACAGTTGGGCTTTTAATAGTTATGGATTGGATTTCAGCATCAGCAACACTTTCGTTGCTTGACGATGTGTCAAATGCTGCAATTTCCGGAATTGTTGATTTTTCCTTGATAGCCTTTCTTTTCTTATGCTTTCTGGGAGATAATAGAGATCTGAGGTTAAACGGATTTTCCTCATCACTAGATGAGTCTGAAGCTGCTTTATTAAAAAAGTTAGCTTTCTTAGTTTTTTTAAGATGGGTTCCTAAGGATTCTAAATATATTTTGCCAGATTCTAGATCAGAAATAATATTATTATAATGATCCGAGTTAAGCATGGTAGTTATCAGGTATGCATCTTTACCTAAAGCATTATCAAATTTGACAGATAACTGAATAACATCCCACTTATGTAATAATGCATCTTTTGCAATTTTTAATACTAAAGCTTGGGCTTCATTAGACCATCTGTGGATGGGGTGATATTAAGTTGTTGTTTTGGAGTTTAGGGTTGATAATAAGAATCACGTAGTACGTTTGCACACTGCACTTATTTATTACTTAGTTCTTTGGAGATAATCTGGCGATTGATTTTCCTACATACATCATAACATATATTTATAGACGTTTGGGGTCTAGTGCTAGTTGTTCTAGAACTTTCCAATTCACCTTATCACATGCTCCTAGCATGTGATGATTGGCCTTGATAATTACTCATCATACACGTATCATTTCTAGTTATTATCCTTATTATGGCTGGATTAAATCTACTGCTTCTGAGGACGACTTACCATACTATCAACTTTGTAAATACTATATCCCTAGAATTATGTCTATTTTTAAGAAAGCTACACCTAAATCTGTCTCTCCTTCTTTAAATTTACAAGTTAAAGTTACTTGGAAAACAATTTTTAAAGGTAGATGTGTAAACTTTTCATTAAATGATACTACAGTTAGACCATATTTTGGAAAAACCTACATTGGAAACGATATACCAATACCCCATAATGAATTATAACACTATATTAAGCTTTTTGATTTTTATTAAAAAATATCCTTATGCATTTAAAATAATTATATGAAGTACACATCATAACGATCTAAACTAAATTTGTCGCGTGGTACATCGTTATTTGCAAACACCCCCACTTTTGGTGGGTTGAATAGTTTCATCATTCCCTTATACTTCGTAGTTGTGAACATTCCATTCTTGAGGTTTTCTATAAAGTTCCATGGCTTTCACTGATTAAAATTGTATCATCGGCATACATCATTCTGTCAATTGCAACAGAATTCTCGATGATATAGGGTGCTTCACATTTAATATCATGAAAGACAGATTCCATCACTAGGGTGAATAATGTCACAGACATGGGATCACCTTGTAGTATACCACGTTTGAATTTGGTTGGTAATTTTCCCTCAAGACTTGTACTAGCATTCATATATACCATGTAAATGTAGTTTATTATTGGGGAGGGGATTTTATGCATTTTAAGGGCTCTTATCATTGATTCGTGGCTAACTGAGTCAAATGCTTTACGCATATCTAGCCAGGCTAGTGATATAGGCTTACCACGAATGTTTGAATGTTTTATGAGGCCTTTAAGTATAATGTTATTGATTGAACACCCATCCATTTTTCGGAACCCAACTTGCTCTTGAGAAATTTAAACTATTTGGAGTCTTGCATCAATTATTCTATGCAGGATTCTGACTATATGTGGGAGGACAGAGATTGGTCTGTAATCCGCTGCAACAGTTGGTGTCTCCTTCTTAGGAATAAACGTTGTTCGTGCAGTCAATAATCGTTTATCCATTTGGCCAGTAGATATGGCAGAATTTAGATGTTTTAACATAATATTATTATCTAGATTAAGGATGTCAGACCCAGTGTAACCGAATGTGTCCTTTCCGGCATTTCTTTTAGGGAGGGCCTTCTCCAGTTCGCTTAATGTAATAGGTTCTATTAATTGTAGATGGTCTAACTCATTGAATTGAGTAAGACTGGGAGTAAATCTGTTGTCACTAACAGATTTAGTTTCAAATACAGTTTTCCATTCTTTTAATATTTTATCTTCAATATGACATTTCTGACTAATGGGTTCGAAAGTTCCTTCTATAATACCCTTTGCGGTACGTTTCCAATTTTTTCGCAGGGATTCCTGTGTGTTACGGAATGCAAGTTTATACTCATGGGTCCTGCGTGCTTTCCCTTCTCTGGCTAGTGCTTGGGACCGTTGGAACTCATTAGGGCGGTTTACTGGCCCTTTCGTCCGTTCTTTGTTATTAGTAGAGGTTTTTTTGGTTTTTAGGAGCATTAAAGAGTCTATTCTTTATGTTCCCTTTCGGGTTGACATTGCTATTATTCGGGGGGGACTTTTGGTTTATGTGCATTTCGTACTTTATTTAATAGTATTCGGTTATGGTGTGTGACAAACTTTTTCGTTTGTTCCATAACAGCACAGACAAAAGCTGCCCGTCTTATTACTGTTTTTATTACCACGGCCCAATCTGGGTATCTTGTTTTACTCATATAATTACGGATAAATGTATATGCTTGTTGACCAACAACTGCATCCTTTACCATGCCAATCCATGATCCAGCACATAGATACATTGTATTTATTTTCCTGTGACTCATTCTTTTCATTACTATTAAGTAATGATTGATAAAGCCTGAGATGCTACTTTGGCTCCTAAGGAATCTGGTTACATAATTAATATTGTACCTGTCCATGAATACCTTCTGGTTGGGCACAATGGCAAGTGCAAGGTCTAGTTCAATACGTTTTGCGTCTAAAGTAACTAGTGATATGAAGTCATCCCGCTTAGCTAGTGTGTTTTCAAGTACTTTTGTCTGAACAAGGGGAATCCCTTGTGACAGAGTTGTTGGGATATACTTTCTAACTTGCTGAGCAAGGTAGTTAGGGTCTATATTAGCCCTGGTCACATTTGCATAAGTTAATTTCCCTTTATTTGCACTTCTATTTTCTACTGAGTCACTAGGGATGTGTTCTCGTTGTTTATTTTGTACTTTTTTGTGGTTGTTTTTATTAACATCATTGTTATTAACTTGAGTATTTTTATTCTCAATTCTTCTTTTTGATGTAAAAACAAAATAGGATATGTTTTGCTGGCCAAAATATCGAGAAAAGAGAAGCACATTGTTTTACAGAGTCTTGAGTCATCTTCCACTCGTTTTCCAATGTCAAGAGACTCACAATAAGTAAAGAAATCAGGCGTAAGTTTGAAGTGTCCAGGTTATATAGTTACACATATAGATCATATATCATGGAGTCCAACTTAGAAATATGATTGAGATGACTGGTTTCTGCGTTATATACATCAAGGATACTGAAGAACTCTAATCAATGAAATAGTTTTCTTTTAGTAGGAGACGAAGCACAACACAACGTCGACTCCATTAAATATAATACATAAAGAGTTAGACATGTACATCCCAAGATTGGCAACGTCACAAAGAATCCTGAAAATATAATAATTAGTAAAGTTTCAATACCCACTATACCGTATATCCAAAAACGATTCTCTTCAATCCTGGCAGCTCTTGCCATTATCCTCAACCCGGGAGGGTCATCCTCAACCATCTTCTTCTTTTTGATGTAAAAGCAAAATACAATATGTTTTGCTGGCCAAAATATCGAGAAGAGAGAAGCACATTGTCTTACCGAGTTTGAGTCATCTTTTACTTGTTTTCCAATTTCAAGAGACGCACAATAAGTAAAGAAATCAGGCGTAAGCTTGAAGTGTCCAGGTTATATAGTTACACATATAAATTATATATCATGGAGTCCAACTTAGAAATATGATTGAGATGACTGGTTTCTGCGTTATATACATCAAGGATACTGAAGAACTCTAATCAATGAAATAGTTTTCTTTTAGTAGGAGACGAAGCACAACACAACGTCGACTCCATTAAATATAATACATAAAGAGTTAGACATGTACATCCCAAGATTGGCAACGTCACAAAGAATCCTGAAAATATAATGATTAGTAAAGTTTCAATACCCACCATACCGTATATCCAAAAACGATTCTCTTCAATCCTGGCAGTTCTTGCCATTATCCTCAACTTGTCTATAGATATAGCTTTCTGAGGTTCCGTCAATAATTCCAGCTTGAGGCTTGATTGTCTATTACCATAAACCCAGCTTTCATGGGGAGTTAAATCCTCAATAACATCTTCCACCTTATCCAGAATCATCATTTCCACGACCCTCACCTTGATCTTACTTGTCACTGGACTTTCTCCAATCAAGTAACCACCTATCCTAACATTTCAGTCATTCGGCAATGTGATCATCCATAGTCCTGACCCAAGTGCTTCTGGACATTTTGTTGTCCTACCAGAACCACTTGTACATGCCGCTTTGTGTCTGCTGCACATCCACGAATATTTTTCCATCGTTGATTTGCATCACTAACACGTCATCCGATTTATGTAACATTATGTCACATAATCCTTTGGCCAATTTAAAGTTACCATTAATCAATGCAGGCAAACAACCATTTTGTCCAATTCTGAATTACCTTAAATGTGGACACAGACGAATATCTTCAATATGAATACAATCCACTAATTCATCTGTTTCAATTTCCTTATAAATACACTTTATGTCATCAATCACTAAATATTTTCCTATTGTTGATCGATATGACATCCGAACTCCTTCTTCTATTGTCATCGGTTGTTCCCTATACTTATATAACTCGTATAGATTATCTTTGTAATATAAGGGTAATCGAACCGCCACATCTAATCCGTTTGCCGTTCTTTCCAGTTGCACAGGCAGAGAGTAAAAATTCCCAATACTCTCACTTTCAACTGGACTGATTGATCCATCATGATCCTTTCTTTTACCATATCCAAGATCTTCTCCACATCATTGATTGATAACAAGTCTGGTGTTAATCTCCCGGTCATACCAGCCTGTATTCCCGTGATCCATTTGTTGATCTGCTCTGAGATTGTCGTCAACACCATTGTCATTGTTTCAACCCTTTTACTTCTTGTACCTGATTGTGAAGCATTACTGTGACATTCTTAAGGATATCATACTTTGTGGCTAAGTTTCTTATTGCTCCCCGGATTGCCCTTAGTTCTTCTTATTGCTGTGCCAAGGTATCCAATATCTCTGATTCATACCTTGAGTGATCATCACTTGAGAAGAACTTTTGAACAATCCCTTAAGCATCCAGCCTCCCAATACTATGAGGCCCACTATCACTTGCCTTTTCGTCTTTCGGTCATTCTTATACCCACATAACATCATTACTTCATTCATGTGTGTGCGGATATATTCTATTCTTTGCTGTAGAGCATTCGTCAATGACTTGGGAATACGCACAATGTTCATATACTTAATTGTAGCATGCATACTCCCCAGGACGTTTTCAATTCTTCTGTTGATTTTCACCATTGGTAATTCCGTCCTGACCTCTATCAATTGTACTGAAGTTCCCACTCTACCTATTTCCTCGAATAGAATTGACGAGTTCTTCCTTTCCATTATAATTTCACTTTCTGAATTAACTTGAAGAACTTCAAACACAAGTGACAATAATAAAACAAGTAACTTCATATTTAATTATATTTAATTCTTATCTTTTTTAAGTTCAAATCCCAATTAAATATTTATTACTTATTCCTTTGAAGGAAAACTATTTTCCTCGCCTTCTTTCTCATAAATCCCACAAAAAGACCTCATTACCTTGATCCTACTTGTTCCTGGTCAACTTCTTTTTTGCTGCGTCGAGTTGTTACCGCAGCAACATTTGCAAATGGGTTTGCCTATAGCTTTGATTAATTTGAAATCATATTCATTCGGCTTTCTACTTTCTTCCGTTACACCTTCTTCATGGTCGGGTCTTCTACTCAAAGAATCAGTATTCTGGTTTCTTTTCCCAGCCTTATACTTAATTTCGAGTTCATATTCCATAAGCCTCTCCTTCCATCTGTGTAACATTCCAGTAAGCACAACTGATTTCATGAACCATTCTAAAGGTTGATGATCAGTCCTGATTTCAAACTTTCTCCCCATTATAAAATACTTAAAATGTTTTACAAACTCGACTTCAGCTAGCAATTCCTTCTGCATTGCAGAATAATTTCTTTGTGATTGATTAAGGGACTTGCTACCTTACACAATTGGATGTTCTTTACCATCATCCCCTATTTGCGTTAACACGGCGCCAATGGCAAAATTTGAAGCACCTGTTTCTACAATAAATTCTTTTGAAAAGTCTGGGGTATTTAATAATGGTTTTACCTGCAACCTTTTCTTTAATTCATTAAATGCTTCATCTTGGCTCTCAGACCACTATGTTGCTATAATTTTACGATAATAAGAGGTCTTGCCCAAGAAGGTTTGGAGATCCCTCTTGTTAGTAGGAATAGGCCAGTGCTGAACAGCTTCTACTAGTCTATCAGCCGGAGCAACATGTCCTCCCCCTATCTCGTGTCCTAACCAATTCGTCATAAGCATAAACAAATCTGTTTTCGTAGCCTTTACCATGAGATTAGCCTTCTCAGTCCAGAGCATAAATTCAGCAAATCTACATAGTGTTTGCATGAATGTACATCCTAAGATGAGATTGTCATCAAAGAATCCGAGGAGTCCTCGCCGGTCTGGTTGTAAACCATAAACTTGACGCATTAATCGTGCATATGTCCCGCACGCATTCTTGGGTTCAAAAGGAATCTGAAGGAATTTATAAGTCCCAAATGGGGAAACAATTGTTAATTTGTTCTGATCCTCTTCTTTCACAGGTACTGCAAAGTATACCACAGCCATATCCACTGAAACGAAGTACTCTGCCTTCCCAATTTGTGGATCTGTTAAAAATTCCATGGAATGAGCTATAGGATATGCATCAGATTTAGTTATACTATTCAAATCTCCATAATTTGTAGCAAATCTCCATGTTCTGTCTTTCTAGTTTATTAGAACTAACGCTGATCCTGTTGCGTCTTGACGAGGGTGAGACACAAACTGATTTATAGTTGGAGAGATCCAGGATGACCGACATACATGAGGAGAAGAAATCACGTGGAGGAATAATATAACACTGTTTATAAGATCATATGTATTCTTTATAATACAAAACCATACTCTAGTTTATTTACAAAATACATGACTATTTATACTACGTAAAATACAGTACTTATAATACATACAAGAAAATACAAGAAGATAAGAACATGAAAGGAAATATGAAATACATAACAGATCCCCATTCACTTATGGTGGGTTTAATTATTCCTTCCTCAATCCATTGTTGAAGTTGTTCTTTAAAACTTTCTTTCACAGCTGGATTCATAGGTCTAACCTTCGCCTTCACTGGTTCATTTTCACTAGTATCCACCACAAACTCTAATATTTCCGTGCGGCCTATATTGGAGGAGTCTTTTGATAATATACCATAAAATTTATATAATAACTCTTCTACTAGTGCCCGTTCATTACCGCTCAGATAATCATTCTTTCGAACTCTCCCCCAAAACATAATATTAGTTTCATTTTTAATTTTCTCCACCTCACTAGCTACTCTTTTAATAGGTTTTCCAATATATTGAAACAATTTATTTAGTAATAGTGAATAATTAATATTAGGGTCTAATTTTTCAAGTTCTTCAGATGGAGAGCAGATTTTCTCCATCTCCATTGAAGCTAACAAATTTTCATGAGTTGGCGTGTAACGCTTCAATCGTCGGATAGTTCCTATTTTTCTTCCTGGAGCTACCCGCCGGGGTTCTTCTTCAACAATCGAAATGACTAATTTTACTCGACTATCATCCTCACTTCTGTTAATTGTGACTCAAGATTTATTTTCCAATCTTTTTCAGTTGCTGTAAACCATACAATATCTGATGTACCGTCATCAGTTACCTTGTACCCATTGGCTGTAGGCGCAATTATTACCGTGGGAAGACTTATTGCATCTACTTCCATGGGTTCAGCCATGGCGTATTGGGGCTTTGGGGCATTTACATTAGGTGCTTTACTTAGCCCAGCTTGTCCACAATAACTCTTATATACCTTTTGGTCGACCTGATCCGCCCTCTCATAGTGCTCTACGTGTCGAAGCACCTCCTCTGCCGTCATCTCAGGATGGTCATAGTTTATTTTTCTAGTAGCTTTTGCAATTACCCTATTTAACAGGCCCTGCAAAAACTGCTTCTTAAAGGCACTATGGTCCATGTCATTCGTAGGACCATAGGCCGTAAGCCAGAGGTTCTTTAATATGAAAAAAATACTTTTTAGTACCTTCCCCCGCCCTCTGCAATCTCATTTGGAAGGCCGCCATCGCCTCTTCTCCTCCCCCAACACTATTAATGGCGGTGTCTAACCGCTCCATTAAATGTGTTACGCCCTTGACTTTCTCCAGGGGACCCCTAAACTCTCAGCAGAGGTAAAATATGTGTCCATTACTATGTGCCGGACTGTCTGTTCCACTGGACCACACCTGGCCTCTGCCACCCATTTGCACATGAGAACCTCATCCACACCTGTGTCTTCAGCTTGGACAAAGCACCGATTTTCCAGTAATGGAAAACAGTGCTACCATCATACACCTTCAGGGGGTTCTTTTGGTTCCCCTGAAATTGTTTTGATGCTTTATTGGCCTGTTGGCCAATATACATTTCTAGCTTCAATTGATCACATTGGTATGTCTCTTGACATACCCCCAGACAAAATAGTCCAAACGATTAAGGTCGGGAGAGTTAGGAGGCCACAAATCCTTGGTTACGACGTCATAACAGTTATCGGTTAACCACTGCATGGAGATTTAGGACACATGGCAGGGTGATGAGTCCTGTTGCCACACCCAGGGCCTGTCTCCGGCCACCCCTTGGAGCCAGGGCAGAACCACCTTTTCCATAACATCCAGGTAGACCTCTGTATTGACCTTTAGACCCGTTTCAAACATGTGGGGAAGCATAACATGACCTTCACTGCTGACCACCCGAACACCATGACCGTTGCAGTGAACTTGGTCTTCATTACCTTCCTCACATGGCTGGTGCAGGTGTCTATACACCTGTTGTTCTGCTTGTTGACTTTCTGATCTTGACTGAAATTCTTTTCATCAGAGAAAAACCACAGCATCCCGGGCTGCTTTGGGTGCTTGAGCTTGTTGAGCAATTTTGTTGACTTTATCAACCTGTTGTCCTTTGCCTTCTGGGTCAAGATCTGGCCCACCTGCATCTTGTAGCTCCTGCACCTTCAATCCTCAGATACACAGTCCCTTATTGTTTTCTCATGGCAGCCAAGATCCCTCGCCATGGCCTTCATGGACCTATGGATAGGACGTTATAGACTTTATGAGTTCTGTTGCTGCATTTCTTATGTTAGGTCGATCTGTTGTCGTTATTTTTCTTGTTTGCCTCTTTGATTGTAGAATATTTAAACAATCTATAACGAGATTTCTGATCGTCTTATCATTAACGCTGTACTTTTTTGCGAGCTTGCGCATTGAGGCTTGAGATTTTGTCTCAATACTCTCTCCTGAACTCGATATAAAATGATTTTCGTCTTGAACTTTTCAAATCCAGAAATTAAAAGCAGTGAGAAGGATTTCAAAAAAAAAAAAATCTTGTTTTTACTAGTGGTAAGCTATAAATAATATTATTATAAAAGTGTACTTTTGAGTAGGACATTTTATGTGTAGACTCCTCAACTGTCTATAAATAAAAGAACACCAATTACTCAAAATTATCCTTATGAAATTGTGTTTTGCTTAAAATACAAAATGTTTGATTCTGATATTTTCGGTGCTTATATATAAAAAATTTAGTCGTATTTTGGTATAGTCTAATATGTATATATATTCAAAATGAGGGTAGGAATCATGAAAACATTGTCGTAATTACAAAATAAATATTGTTGATGGGGTAACGAATATGAATATACAAATACTCAGCCCTATGCCCCTAGTCTTATCAATCATGTTTGTAACTCTTAATTTTTTTGTTATCTATGTACAATTATATACACTCTCTTTTATAATATGTATTTATTTGAATATACTATTTATATAGTTATTGTATGTAGTTTTATAAAATAAAGGTTAATTCAATAACGTTTAATAAATTACTTATTTCTAAAACAGTTCCTTATTTACAAGTATTTTGTTACATACTACAATTAGTGTGGGATCCATCTAATTAAGCTAAAAAGTCTACAGTTCGCTCATAATAAAATACTTAAGTCCTACAGAGTGCGTCAGTGAATTGCAGAGAAAAACTTAGGGAAGTCCAGTGTAAGTTTTATTTATTTATTTTTTCCATAACTATTATTTATTCTAAAGCAAAACAATATGTAAAGAATCCCATATAAATTATAAAATACACATGGAGATTACATTGTAATAAAAATGATTTTTACAAATTTATTCATATTTTTTACGGGGTAGCTTCTAAACGTGTATAAAAATTAAGAAAATGAAAGTTTCATTCTTTTTTTCGTCTTCTTTTCGTTCCCTCTCCTCTCCCCAAACAATTATAAAAATAAATAAGTAAAGGAACACAACGAATATAAAAAAAGAATTGATGGCATTTGTGACTAGTACGGCTTAATGTAAGGATGCAAGTGTATGCATTTCCACCTCAATCCTTTCTGGTATTACTGAACTGTTTACCTGGACTCTGCGGCATCATTTATTTGTGTAAACATTAAAAAGAAAACACGGTATAAGTATCTTTATCTTCATGTCTTTGTCAGCTTTTAGAACCAGCAATTTTTTTATTTTTTTTAATGCAAATCTTCAGCTTTCATTACCCCGAAATGTCCACCTTCTGCTTCAACCATGGCCTCAATTCTGCTCCTGAAGGCACTGCAGACTCTCTGTGCCGGTAATGTTGTCCTTTTCTCCTCAACATGAGCTTTAAGGGCGTTAGATAACGAGTGGGGGTTGGCACAGGCTCTTCTTTTCACATGGGTCCAGATTCTATAATCTAGAGAAGTATAGTCAGGGGATGATGATGTCCAAAATTTGGATGGCCCAAAAATCCCCTGATACAGTCAGCTGATTTTGGCCGATTCACTCAGTAGCTGACATTTCCTTCTAATATATGAGGAAGGGTGTCCCGAAGATTATATTAATATATATGTATTTTTTAAGGGGGAGGGAGGGGCTTTTGGAATTAATTTTTTTTTTGGAAAAGAAATTGAAGAATTATTTTTTTTGGGAAAAAAGTTGAGTATTCAATTTTTTGAAAAAAAAATTCAAATATTAAATATTTTGCAAAAAAATTTCAAAAATCTACAGCTGTTAATAAATTTTTTTTTTTTTTTGAAGGGTCACATTTTTCGGAAAAAAATTCAAGCATGAAATTCAATTATTACATTTTTTGGAAAAAATATTCAAAAATTCACAGCTATTCACAAAAAGTAATTTTTAGGAAAAACATTTCAAATGTTATATTTTTTGAAAAAAAAAAATCAAATATTATATCCTTACCCCTTACTTAATCGGATGGGGGCTACAGCCCTTCAAATTCTTCCCCTGTGGATATCCCTAATGAGGTCTGTGGGCATTGTGGCTTCCTAGACACTTAACTCCCCTGAAAGTTTTCGCATTGACCTAGTTGAATTGTTTTCGATGGTGCATTGAATTTTAGATACATGGAAGTGCAACCACGTCATGTATTTCCTTTTTTTCCCCAATTCAGTCATTATTGATTCTTCTTCTCTTAATAACTTTATACAAATATGTCATTGTGGGGATTTTGTGGTTATATTTCGTATTTAAATACATTTTTTATTTGTAGTTCTGTACAAATAAACAGATTCAACGATATCAGTGAAAAAATTTTACTTAAAATTTTGGTTGAATGTGGTAATACCATGGGCTAGTCTTGAATTTTAAACGCCTTTTACAATTCAAGGGCTATGCAACATAAGACTGCTTGTATAAAAAGAAATCTTTGAGTACAAAATAACCTAACAGGCACTTGAAGATGTGGACATTTCCCTACCTATGCATTTAAGTAAAGGCTTCATTACCGCTATTATTTATTTTTAGATTTGGGCATGACGAATAGATGTTGTGTACGACCTTGTACATAATTCTATCATGAAAAATGAAGATCATTTACGGAAGATTACACTCCATTCATTTCCTTAAGGAGAATCTGTAAAAGGAGCCTGGATTCGAGCCATATGTTTTCTTCACTTTAATCCTCAAGATTTTTATTAAAAACAGCCAAGATATCAGGAGAAAATAGAGAAAAAATTGTGATGATATGATTCTTAATAAGGTGTATCTGGAATATGAAGCTCTGAGATCATCAAAAGTTTAGTTTTCATGTCGAAGAAGCTTGGAAAACTCTCGAATATTAATGAACGAGAATACCTTTTTTGAGGATGGTAAAATAGCTACGTTTCCAGATTTGAAGGGAAAAAAAAATCCCACCACCTTCAGATACTTTCATCAAAGACTATGAAGAACGTATTTCAATATAGTCAATTATTGATAAAAATGGACCAAATGGATAGTCAAATGTACTGTGTCAGTGAGCTCAAATCTTTCCTTTGAGTTGTATCATGAAAACATATTGATAAATCGGAACTGTATCAGTCATATTACTTCATTACCAATGATATCTTCGCTTCTCAATATTGTGAGTCATCTGAGAAGTTTGGACATTCTACCTGTTGAAGATAGAAAAGCTATGATAATAAACAATTTTTTCCGAAAATTAATAGAAGAATCTGAAACAATGTTTCCCGATTCCAACCAAAAAAAAAAAAGCTAGTGTTCATTTCTGAACAATTAAAAATTTCAATGTCCCTCAAAATCAAAGAAGATATTCTCCCGACTTTTTGGTCACATCACTAATTCGGCATAACTCTAGTCCTTTATCTTTGTACAACCAAATGCTTAGGTCTGAGAACATCATTTTACCTTCATCAAGATATTTGTCCAAAGGCTTTAGTATAGACAAAGTATCAAGTATTTAAAATGCAGATCTGAAAAATGTCTTGGCGAGAAAGAAAGATAATCTTCGTTGTTGAAGCTCACAGAATGGAATTTTCTGGTGGAAAAATATTTGGATTAGATGAAAACGAAATACCGAAAACTCTTTTAATGCTCATGGTCTTGTTGTTCTAAGTATAGAGACACAGTAGTTTTATTTCCCATAAAGAACCTCACATCAGAAAGTCTTTATGAAATAATTATACCAATAATTCACTGTTTAGAAGACATTGGTTATAACATATAACATAATACCTTTAACATAAGGTATCAGCAGATAATGCGGCTGCAAACAGAAATTGTTTTTTTTTTCTAAGTTGAATAACAACATTTGGAACGAATCAATTATAAATCCAGCATCTCAAGAAATCTCTTATTTTTGATAGCCCTCATAATTTTAAAAATATATAGAACTGCTTTCAAAGAAGAAAAAAAAATTAAAATGTCCAAAATTTATGGATCTCGAAATATGATCCCCAAATTTCTTTCATCTCATCGAATTATACAAAATGGAAGAAACAAAGCCAGATCAATAACTTCATGATAAAACTTTGTTCTCATTTTTCATTGAAAAAAACAAATGTTTTTACTTGCGGACTCTATATTTTATGAAAGTACTATTACTCGTTAAATAATCCTGAATGGTGGGACACCAAAAACTTCTTTACTTAAATTAGACCATACTGGAATATTTGGTATTGCAGGACACCAGGTTCTGGCACATGTAAACGTGATTCTTTTAAGGAACTATTAACTTTAAACCATGACAGTAAGAGTTTTGAAAGAATTTTTTGCCTTGGTTAACTCAGTGGAAAATTAAAAGCAAAAATCACTTGTTGGAATAACTTTGTATTTAATTCAAGAATGTAGTTTTAAATATCTTCTTCTTGAACAATTCCAAAATGATTTTCTCGAAGCAAGATTTAGTTGGTATAAGCAGTTATGGGATGCTAATGACTTTGTTTCAGTACGTCAGATTTTTGAAGCTGAAAAAAATATACGGATTCTATCTCTTGCCTGATTTAATCCTGTAGGGACAAACTTTTTTGCTTTGTCCATAATTTTTTTTTTCTTTATTTATAGCCTTAGAGTAACAGTTTACTTTTTAACCTTTTTTTGGTAAATGTTATGGCTACTTTTTTTTTAAACGTACAGAATTCTTGACACTCGTCATAAAAAATAAAACAATAACAATTATTCTTATTTATTTCCTATCAGGCACAGAGTTATATAAATTATAATTTTCAAATAACTGACAGATTAAAAATATTTTTTTATAAACAGTCTGTATAAATATGGTGGTATTTTCTCATGAAACATTCGGAAACAATTTCTCTTTTTAGTAGTAGATAAATTGATTTTACATTTTTTACAAAAAAAATAAACACTGTGATACCTTCACAAGAAGTGTTTTTACACCGCCCCTTTTTTCTAAAACCTCAGGAAAATGTTCAAACCCATCACATTTTTTTTCGTTTGGAGGGGTTGTGTGCGTGGCAGGGCCTTGCCTTTTTTTTATTTCCATGCTAAATCGTAATTGTCAATGATGGTCGATCCCATAGTCGGGATATAAATGGGTCTTGCTGGATAAATGCATTTGCAATTTCCATTTTAAATGTCTGTAAATGCATTACTTTTTTTTGGAATCAATTCCATTTTCACTGAAGTCTTTTCTGTACATTTTCCAAGAATTTATATCATATACATTAATAAAATAGAATACCAAACGGTGATAATTTTTTAACATCTCATCTGAATTCTATATATACCGACCATAAATTTGTTATAGGTTTTAATAATATTTGGACTAGGAATTTCAATCATTTTTTTGTTCTTTTTGTCAAAACGACGACAAAGTTGTGTGAGTTGAGTCTAAGCAAATGTTGATAGAAGGGTCACACATTTTTTTGTCAACCCATTTTACTAATCTAATTTCCGTTTCCCCATCAATCAATCCAGCTTCTGTAAAAGCCCCTCTATCTAGTTTAAAAAATTCTTTAGCGTTGGGAAAGGGGGATCCTTTCACTCGAGATTGTCTGACAGTTTCGAGAGCATAAATCTTCTTGTGAGCTAAATTTTTTAGCAAAGGGATTGAGCTAAGCCAATTGTCAAAGTAAAGTAAATAATTTCTTTCTCAAGGTATTTTTTGGGCCAAGTGTAGAACAATGTTATTACTTACTCCTAAGTCAGGTTCCCCATTCAGGGGTTTTATTGGACCGTCGGAGATATGGAAATCAAACATATATTCATAAATATCGCATAGAGCAAATATTTTAAAGCCCCATTTATGAGGCTTACTCGGAATGTAATATTTTATACTTGATTTCCCTTTAAATGGAACTAATTATTTATCAATAATAAGCATAGTTTTTTTTGTTTTTTTTTGAGGTGATCCAAAAGCGGACGTTTTATATATAGCTTATAATAACTATTTCTTCCAAATTTTGGCATGTTAGTATTATCATTCAGATCCTTTTGTGTGGAATAAAGATTAGTTTCTTCAATCATTCGATAAATTCTCGTCAACAAAAAGTTTGAAGTAATGGACTTCACTTCCTTCACATTTGCATAATTCTCAAACCATATTGGAAGGGGGGGGGTCCTCTCTGAATTGGCAATACATTGTAAATTTATTCCTTGTTTTTCTTACAAATGTCCTCATCTTCAAAAACTGACCTCTCAGACCCCTCTGTTTTTGAAGGCTTATCAATTTTTTTGAGTAAAAAATAGTTATCATCATGCTATTTATTCATATCGTAATTTAAAAAATGACTGTTGATAAGTTCTGAAGTCGATAAAAAAATATCCACAACTGATGAACGTGAAGAATTCTGTACAATTGAAGCTCTATTTAAAAAAATGCTAGTAACGGGAAAATAGATGATGAAAATATTACCTAATATTATTTAAAGATTAGGTAATAAGAAACAACTCACTATTTTTGAAAAAAAAATATAGTAAATAATTGCAATTAGAAAAGTCACTGAGTAAGAAAGCACACTTGTATACAAAATAACTTATTTATGCTCAATAAATTTCAATTAGAAAAAGAAAATAAAGGAGAAACAAAGGTTCAAAGTATTCAACAAGATAATAGCTACATATATTAAAATTTGTCAAATTAATCTTTGGAGTAGAAAAAAAGGACGATTTCAAACGTAAAGAATTCTTTACATTAGATTACACTCGCCCTTATAGGGTTAATTCTTTCAATATGAATCAAATCCAGCAAATTGGCATTGATAAAGATGTATTTTTTGAAGCTCAAAATTCGTATTCCAAGGATCTAGATAGGTTAATTATTTTTGCTATGAGCTATTTATAATAATAATTGTTAATATTATTATTTGTAGGAAAAAATATGATGAGTATTCATCTTTGCTGAAATTTGTATACTAACTTCTTTGGAAACGTTGAACACAATATATTTAGCCTATATAACTTTTATTTATTATTGTACACGTAAAATAAAAGTTGACTCATATGGGAAAAGGAATAATGCGATCTTGATTCCAGGGTTCTAGAATTCCATGGATGGTGTCCTTCAATTTCTCCAAATATCTATCTGTCCACACTGTCTTCTACTCCCAGGCTTCCTTTCTAGACTTTTCGAATTCTGGATCTTCTTCTTTACCTTATAAACAAGAGTATTTCCATGATGAACAATCTCACATATGGAGGGCAACTCGTTGTATTAATGCCTCCATTTAAAACCCTTGTTGTGGTATGATACCTCTCTAGACAGTCAGGTGTCCAACCCTGAGATATTTTGCATAGACCGTCATTGACTTGAGGGGATATACCTTGGCTGTTTTCTTTAACTCCTCCGAGTCCAGTCTGGCCTTTTTGACCGAGCCCTTCTTCTTGAACAACGTTTTTGGACTTACTGATGGTGTTGATGGTGGTCCTGGAGACACCCAATTGCTTGGAGTGCGCAAATGGAACTTTGTCGATCACGTTCAAAAGTCATTTTCTCGACTTGCAAGGATGGTTTTGATTTTGTAACTAACCGTATATACTTTTATATATGAGAATATAAATTAATTCTAATAACTCCAACTTAAGTCATTATTGAATTAGTAAGTGTTTAGATTTCAATGGTTCACCCGGTATAACAAGAAAGGGTGCATTATTCAGGAGTATGTTATGACGTTTTATGCATGACGTTGTAAGAAGTATTACAGAAAAAGTTACGGAGAGAGTTTGGTTCAAAATGTGTGAAGGTTATATATGTAAAGGGTAAAATACTCTTAGACTTAGTGAGGTCTAGGTAAGTTGTTTGCCTATTTGTAGGTAGGATCATTGAAAGAGGCAATAACATATTTAGTTGGTTTATTTTAGATATATGCTGGCAGAGAGTGCCCGGGTTGCAGAGCTAAATAGAGGGAAATAAATACTAAGAATGAAGGTAGGAAAAAAGAAACAGAGAGAGAGAGAGGGATGCAGAAGGAGACAGAGAGAGAAAAGAAGAGGGGAGATACAAGGATAGATGTATAGAAAGAGAGAAGGAAAATAAGGCTTTATTTTGGTCAAAAATTATCTCTTAATGACTTCAAAGAGCCCAAAAAATAGTAAAGGAAAATGCTTGGTCGTTTTATACGTCTACTTGCTAAATATATTGATCTGTTCTACCATTTTGAATTCCATGGGTGACCAAAAACAGACACCGAAATAAATTTATGAATTGATCAAAAGATTTGGGGTGCTCAAGTCTCCCTTCAAAGAGGCTAGCCACACCACTGGATAACAATAAGAGGCCATTCAAGTTTAAGAGGTGGAGATCACATAACACGTGAAAATGGAGAATCCATCAAACTTTAAAAAAAATTTGATACATAACTCAAAGAGAATTTTAAGAGATCCCACAAAACATTCAAACTCTTAACTAACCATAACTTTTGGTAAAATTGAGATATAGAACTCAAATTAATGTTAATTTTAAGGGGAAATGATCTTATTTTAAGTAGAGTGCTCTATTATGTGCTAATTCTAGTTGCTCCTGATTTTGCAAGGTTTAAAAGAACTCTCCAAGGTTAAAACCACGTATTTGGAAGATTGGCTTGACTTATGAGTAAAGTTGATAATATTGTAGAGAAAAACGCGTGCAAGGAGAAGGGGGAAAAAATACATATGGTATCGTTGTTTAAAATACTGATGTGATTATCATCTGCCTGCTTTATTATGATTTTTGAGGGTATAACGAAAGTGTTTATTAGCAAAATGTTTTATGAAGATATACTACGTATAACTGACTTAGACGTTTTTTATCCGTTACAGTAAATTTGAAAATGTCACACTCCATGAAATTGTAATTCATTATTAACCTTATTCTCGGAATAATAGCTAATGAAACGACAAAGTAGAGTATTTCGAAATATATTTGAAGTTCCAAGTTTAAAAAAAAGGCTTTAATTAAATATAATCTACATAATAAAAAATATACCATCATACATTTATGTTAAATATACAAAATTAAACAATTGGAATCATATAACTAACAACAAGAAATTATATATACAGAATATTGAAATAATAGATTGATCCAAATAATATTTTCTTGTTCGGACACCGGAATCCAGTTAAATATGTCATAACTTTAGGTTGCAAAATACAAGCGAGACATGGAGTTCAATCAAAAAGATAATCACCCTTTTTCCTAATGTGGAAGTTCCTATATACAATTGTGCAGAGGATAGATATATCTCTAACGATGAGATCTTAATAATGATTAATAATAAAGTAAATGTCAAAATCATAAAATTAGAAAATAAATATACTAATAAAAAAAATGTTAGAAATAAATCCATCTTAAAGATTTAGAGCAAAAGCTAATTATGTAGTAATGTCCGGCGATATTACTCTTTATTAAGTGCATAAAAAGATTTTTCCCCGTTAATTATGCTTGTATAACAACATACTATTATCATGAAGGATATACACAATTGCTAATTATAATGCTACACCCAATGCAGCTACCTCCGTTGTTGTGACCATTTAAGGAGTTGTTTTTGCTTTGTATGAGTTTTCTGAACACAATTTCTTGGAGCCTATCAACCATAGCTAAGCCTTAAGTGATAAAAAAGTAATATTTATTGACTATGTAATATTGGAAAACCTAATGATCATATACAAGTCTTTAAGTGAGGAAACTAGTTTCAAATAAACCAGTTGCGAACCATCCAAAGCTACTACCCCTGTTGTTGTAACCATTTAAGCAGTTATTTTTGCCATTTAATGAGTTGTGTATCATAATTATTGATATGTTTAGCTAAAATAGAATCATATTTTATGATTAGATTTAAAAAAAAAAAAATACTTAATGTTAGATAGTACAAAATTCAGAGTTCCATTTCGAAATTAGTAAATATTTTATACTTTTTACTGATAACTTGATCGTCATTTGGTGTGGATGACTCAAAACATTTTTATATGTATTTCTATAAATGACATCAGTACCAACATCCTCCATTAATTTAATGATGGTTCCTTGGGAAGGAATAGGTTTACCCGTGTATTTCTCCATAAATTTTTAGAACATAGATGATTAGCAATGGATAAGGGTATATTACATGTAATAAACATCTTTGTGAAATCAGAGTTAAAGTCTGACTTGAGGTATTCATCATTAACTTGATTTTTTAGATGAATATCCATGCTCTTGATATGAGATGAGGATAATGAGTGGCGTGTAATTCTAGACAGGGGACTAAAGGCACATTTATATCGACAAGTCTGACAAGCCATCTGTTTCTCATCCGGTAAGTATTTTCCTAATTCCTGGGCCTCCATTCTCAGAAATCCAGACAGAAGGCGACGTTATTTTAGGCATTTTATTCAGTTCTCTATCGACTATCAGCATCTAATATTATATTAATATTGAATAATAAAGGCGGGAATGATAACGTTCTAGATAGATAGAAGAAGATGTATATTATTTAATCAATGATGCCATAAGTATTTCTTCTCTTCTCCTCGCACGCTTTTCTATTCTTACAAAAATTATCAACCTTACTTATGAGACGTAATTGGCCCCTGATATAGCCATTTCCAGAGTAGGGTGCATCCGACCCCCTAAGTAAAAATATCCTTGGGATTCCATCTAACAAAACAGGCACTGACCGATGCATGAAAATGCTAAAACTATAAAATTGTGAAAAATCAGTTGTATCGAGGGTGTTTGGCAAAAATATCTCTAATAGAGGCCATGATAAACCTGATTGTATTTATCTTCAACAGTTCCTATGACGGTCATTACTCTAGGCAACATATCATCATCACATTGGTAAGGTGATGATGACACAGATATTCAAAAATCCGAAAATAGAAACGGTGAAATCACCAGAAGCATCCGTCTTCAAAATATTTCTAAACATTTTTGAAAGTGTGACCAGTCTCAGCAAAGAAAGGGTGGATACTCTTTGATCTATGTTCATTGATGAAATTAAGACTTTGGTCCGAGAATGAAGAAATGAAACACTTCAGCCGTATCCCGTCAAAAGTCTCCTCACAACATTAGTGTGAAGGTTAAAGCAAATTCTCTGAGCTGTGCCTGTTGTATTTAGATGCTCTCAGCAAAAAGGATTTTTGCCTCAAACGTCCTGGTGCAGTTCATAAGGCCCAAAAGTATGTTTGAAATGGCTATTTTTGTGTTGTAAATGAAATAACGAAATTCTAGTATTTTTTCATTAAACCTCGAAAACAAATAATACTATGGGATGTCTTATGTATTGTGCAAGACAGTATAAATGGGAAATATATTTCATATGATTTAAATTACTTTTGTCCCATTTATTAAGTTTATGGACATAAATCTTGTATCATGAACATTTTTTAGGATTGATGTGGGCCTGTTAAATTTTTGAAGTTTATGATTGGGGGTTTGATGCACCCTATTATGTAGTCAGACTCAAGCTTGGTCCACTCCTTCTTGATGGAACCCTCTAGAGTCGTGACACTCATGGGAGAAGTAATACACACCACCCTCTTCTCGAGACTAGATCGATAAGTTCAAGGGGTTTGCGTCTGGGGAGAGGAGGATAGCCACATGTTGAGGTCCGTCAAACTCTGGAAAGTTGTCTCTCAGGAAGGTCTGTGTCTTCGCGATGTGTCGCCCCGGAGCTCCGTCGTAAGTGAAATCAAAGTTGTCTTCGAACTTTTATCTTGTCCAAGGGACCACTTTTTTATCTACAAGTTCGACGTAAGCATCTGTATTGAGCAGCGTATTCCTCTCTACAAAAATGGGAGGGTAGACATTGCCTGTGCTGACCACAATACCCAAGACCATGGGGGTGGTGAATAATTCCCTGGCAAGATAAAGAGTGGTAGCTTCACCTGAGCTCCTTGGATATGGTCATGGAGTACAGGTCACGTGAGTGAAGCTTCAAAACTTCCCTCTTTTGTGACTCAATTTGACTCGTTCTCATTTGTTTAGTTTTTAATTGAGACGAAACTTTACAATTTTGTCATATATATGCTGGAAAAATCATGAAATCTGAAGCGCTAGATTTTGTTGTTAACCCCTGTATTTTCCTTTCAGCTGTTTTCATTAATTTTCATGGGTTGACTCCTGTGGCTTAAAGTAGCTAACTCTTTGTGTTATGATCTTAAAATGTGTATTCCATAGAATAAAGAATTTGTGGACGATATTTTGTGTTTTACTTAAAAGGATAGATGGTTATAGCATATTAATTTTCAATATGATCTCCTTTCTCCACAATTTTACTTCATAAAGAAAAATATAAATATTGCATACAGGGTCCTAGAGTTGATTTGGTTGATTTTACAGTCAAATTATTGCTTTAGCATTGCAAGGTATGCAATGAGACTTTCGGCTATTGGTCCCTAGGTGCCACCAGCTAGACATAAACAGGGCCAAAAATCTAAATGCTCATTTCAACATGTGTCATCATTATTCAATTCATGGTTTACTTAGTTTCATTCAACCACACCCTTTTTTCGTTCTCAAAAATGTATAATTTTGTGCCTTCAAACTATGAAGTGCGGACATAATTAATTTTCTGTTACCAAATGAAGAAAAACACTTCTCAAGCCCATCAAATGCTTGTGGAAGCTTACGGTGGATATGCTCTAAGCAGAGCACAGAGCTTCAGGTGGTTTTGAAAAATTACAAAGTGGAATTCCAAACGCCGAATTAACATTAACGGTCAAATCGTTAATGGTGATCGCTACTAACAACAATTGGCCGATTTGAACCATACTAACCGCCAAAAACACCCCAAAGTATGAAGCAAGGAAACACAATGTAACTTCCTTTGATGACAACGCACCCCCATCGCTCTATAGCCACCCGCCAGCTTGTTGAATCGTACAATTTGGAACCTCTTGCTCCTGCCCCTTGCTGTATCACTTTTTGCATCGATGGGCCATGCACTCAATTATTTACGGCTTCGATTCTCACACTGAAGCCAAAAAATAGATTGATGGATGGTTTGCAGCCAAAGACGACCAATTGTTGTTGGAAAGGAATCCATCAATTGCCTGAAAAATGAGAAAAATGTGTGGCTTGTTAAGGCGCATACTTTGAAAATTAAATTTGTAACCATTTTTTGACAATAAACGTTCATTTTTTTTTTTAAAAGTCTCATTTCATAGATACATACCTGGTAATAGATCTTTTGAATATATGAGTAAAAAAAGGTTTGGATTATCTGGCCTAGCTATCCAATTTTCTTGAAGTTTCACTTTTTCAAGGAATAAACGTTTAATGAACAAAATTCAAAACTACGAAACTGTATTAGGCTATGTGGTAATGCAATCGTGGATCGTAGTTTCGTCTATGACAGAGGTTGGCTATCTTTTTTTTGTGTTTGCCCAAAAGAACTAATTATTTTTTTTTCGGGGGAAAAAAATTTCAAAAAATCAATTGCTATTGACTAAAAATAAATTTATTTGGAAATTATTTCAAAAATCCAGAGATGTTCACAAAAAGTTTGTTGTTTTTTCAAAAATATTTTTTTTAATTAAAAAAAAAGTCCAAAAACCAAGCCTGCCGCAAATTATAATGCTGCCTACGCCCCTGAATGGATTCTGGTCATAAGACTTTTGACCACTGTCAAGCCCGGACCTGAAGTCCCTGTTCTATGGTGTGTGGGCTGCCTTTGAGAATAAGGCTTGTGTGACCTCTCAACCCAATGTAGAGTTCCTGAAGGCTGCCGTGGACAAGGAGTGGGTGGACATGAGTGAGAAATATGTGATGATGACGTGCTTGATCTTCCGTCCCACGAACGAACCCATACTGGTGGCCAAGGGAGGCCAATTTGGAGAATAGCTAATAACATCCCAATAAACCAGTAAAAATTTCAATTCTTTCCCTCCTTTATTTTCAAAAATCTGTGTGAAATTGTACATGGGAACCAATTACCATTTGTGGAAACAAATGATTCAGAACTGGATCCTTTTCCTCAAATTTGAACATTTGGTATGCCATTCAAGCTCCATAAAAACTGAGTAAGATAATAGATTAACATTGTAACCATTCTTTGCTATACAGAATTGGTTGGCACAACTGAATTGTGTACTGATGAACGTGACGACCGCTACACATTTTCCTCAAGGTTATCATAAATAAATCGTACATAGTACAATCAATATAAGAAACTCATTATTAAGATATATTTTTAATATTACATTAATATCTACCTACTGGGGCGTGCAGAATTATTTACCAATTTTTTTTCAGAACATATTGCAGACAATAATGCCATTTCGAATGATTTGAGAAACATTTATTCATACATTTTTAGAATAATAAAATAGTTTGTGATCAAATTTAATCAATGTAGCCACCATTTGACTCAATGACACTGGTCAGGCGACGTCTGAAGCTACCACAGACTTGCTGGATGTAATCGGCGTCCATGGAGGTCCAGGCCTTGTTGACAGCAGCCTTTAAGGCATTTATTTTCTTGTGTCGTTTTGTGCAGGCCTTGGTCTCCACGTGCGCCTAGATAGAGAAGTCTAGTGGGTTCAGATCGGGGCTCTGAGGGGGCCAGTAGTCCTTGGCCAAAAGTTCATGTTGTCCTTGAGCCACTCCTGAGCTTTCTTGGAAGCGTGGGCGGGTGCTCCATCTTGTTGAAAAAACCAAGGAGAGTTGCCGACTATGAATTTGATCCACGGCAGGACCTTGGACGCCAGAATCTTCACATAATCCTCTGCTGTTAATCTGAGGCAGTGGGGAACCATACCGGCTTCATGGCCTTCCCGTTGGATCTCCAAACATCTCCAAAGCTCAAAACACGGTGATTTTGTCTGTTGAAAACAGGATCGACCGTAAAAGTTTTCTCATCTGAAAAAATGATGATGCGTCCAGATGAGCTCTTGATATCATTCAAGATTTTCTTGGCATGCTCAAGTCTGACTTCTCGCTGACGTTCAGTTAGCAGAGGGCGTTCAGTACACCTCAGGGACTTTCCTCCAGCCCTTTTCAATGCCCTTAACACAGTTGATGTCGACGTTCCCATCTTTCTGGCCATGTCGGCAATGGACCTGTTGGGAGTCCTCTTGAACACTGCCTTTACTTGCCTTGTTGAGACAGTGGGCTCCCTGCCAGCCCCAGGGGAATGCTTGAGATCATCCCGAGCCTCCAAGCGCTTGGAAACGTTGTAAATTGTCTTCAACAAGGCCCCAACCTGTTCTTGAATGTTGTTATGAGGCACTCCTGCTCGGAGGAGGGCTGCAATTTCGATCCTCTTTGTTTCCTGATTGGACATGGTCTCACGTGTGGAAGTTGTCACGCTCTCACAGGAAGGATTTTTGTTTATTTTAACAGTAAAAATACGAAACAATCAGATTGGTTACCAGAAAACCTCTTAAAAAGTATATTTACATCACCGATAAATAATTTTGCACAGCCCTGTATATTTATGATTTCATTAATTATTTTGCATCTTCATGAAACATCCTCTTCGTTTTCCATAAATAATATTACTCATTCGAAATAATGAATATAATTAAAGAAAAGAGTAAATATCCATTAGATATAATGTTCAGTGCTGTATTTAAGTCAACCTTTTCAATGCTCAGGTCAAGTCAATGTCCTCACGCTTCCAGTGTCAAAATTTGTGAATATTTTGAGGTCAAATAAAGTTAGGATTGTTGATGCAATTTATAACGTTTTACCTTATTTAAAAGTTATTCTTCAGTAGGCTAATAAAAATCCTAATTTTTATATAATAACTATTATTTAATTTAAGCTGACAATTGCAATGATTCAAAAGTTCCTAACCTAGTTGTATATAGACGGAATAATTACAATTTTTTTTGCAAAAAATAAAACCTTTTATCAACCGCAATTATAACACTTTTAATGGGTATTTGTGTGTTTAGTCCAATTGATTTCAAAACATCGTCATATTAAACAATACAATGTATACTTATAAAATATATTAATTTATCTTGCAATTGACATTATGACTATTTCCATGAAGTATATCATTATAAAATTTGGACACTTAATACATAAAATACTTCAAATGTATTCAAATATTCCCCAAATCAATCAGAGAGACTCAGAAGTTGAAAAATATCAAACATATCGGGTTAAGAATTTGAAAACTGATCTTGGACTAGACATTATGACTATTTCCATTAAGTATATCTTAATAAAATTTTACCACTTTATAGATGAAAGACTATAGTTTACCTCAGATATATTCAAATATTCCTCAGATCAATCAGAGAAACTCGGAAGTCAAAAAAATATGGAACATATTGGGAACAAGAATTTGAAAACACAATATTAATGACGAAATAATGTATTTACAACTCACAAAGTTTATTAATTTACTGAACAGCAATGAATCTTTAAGAATACGTTAAATATATCGTACTTTAATTCTAAATCTGTCGAAACTTTATGAAAACTGAATAAAGTATTAGTATTCAAATCAATCATAAGAAATGTGAATGTATTGAATAATCCCTGAATAACTATTTTGAAAAGTAATCCTTGTAAAAGTTTTGGTAGTGGCGCCCTCTACGCTTTTATTATACCTTTATAATGTGGAACCAAAAGAGATGATTAAGAAAATTAAAGAATTCATTTTTTTTAATGTCTCGTATTCCAATAAGTTGAAACTTTCAAATTTTCCTCTCTTTACCATCAATAGGGATCCAGAAATATTTTATAGGGGGTAGTAAAATTATATGATGATTTCTAAATTGATTGAGTTAATAGCATAGAAAAAGTCTTAATTTCACAGTTAAAATCCATGCTCTCTAGCGCACAAAAATAGGAAACCCAAGAGACATAGTGATCCTACAGCAAATAGAAGAGTGAATGTCAAAAGTATTTTGACATTAATTGTATGTGTCTAAATCAAAAAATTATTGTTTTTAATATTATCATTGTATTTCATGTCTATATTCAGTTTCTTTTTTATCCACTATTTATGTATTTTTTTGTTAGGGTATTTTAAAAAAATGCACTTTTTTAAAATTATAGAACTGAAGTTTTGAATGTACTATTATTGGCTTTGATTGGTTTATTTGTATATTATTAATAAATTATTCTCCACGTTATACATATTGTTTTATTCAACTCCTATACTTGTCTCCAAACCCTGCCAAATATCAAAGATTTACAGAGTGCGACAGGGAAATTTTCCGCAATCAAGAAGCAAAAGCCAAACCTTAATAACTTTTTATATGAAAAGTATAGTGACAAATGTTATTGAAAAAACTTTTAGCAATCAATCTTTGCAAGAATGATTCAATAAAGCCGCCTCCAGTCTCTATCACAGCCTCCACACGAGGTCAGAACTTGGTGCAGGTTAGCACAATATAATTGGTAAAATATTGGTCCATATCTTTTTGATGCTGCCCTTAAGCTCCAGCACATTTCTGTGTGATGTCTTCTAAGTTTGTTCTTTAAGACACGCCAGACGCTGAAGTTGAGGGGATAGATATCAGCACTGGAAGAGGATACTTAGCCCTCAGCTAGGGCAAGGTTTTCCACCTCAGGACCTTATAGTAAGCCTCAGACCCTATTTTTTAATTGGGCTGTAAGAAAAAGGGATCAATTTTCTTCCCATCAGAGGCCACAACTCCAAATGTTTTGTTCTAATAGGTTCCCTGGACTTTCTAAGACTCTAAAACTGGTCGACTTTAAAGATCTTCTTGTCTGAGAAGATTTTAACATCGTAGCAGTGAGAAATATCTTGGAGTACTGACACAGCTCTTAAGGCGGAGGTCCTCATGAACTGCCTTCTGATGGTGATCAACGTTGAACTCGTCAGCCAAGTGGCGCATTAATGCCGTTGGATCTTCCTTGATCTTGTCTTCCAGTGATTTGGGAAATGTTGAATCTCACTTCAAACCCTTTTCTCTACTTCCTGCCTTCCTTCTTTACCATCCTTCTTTGCCACCCTGATGTTCTGGACTGTCCTCACGGTCACGCCAACAATGTCTAAAATTCTTTTTGGATCAACATCCGCGTTGTGAAGAGCCTTTTGATTCCTGTTAAATCATTTTTCGTTTGATTTTGATCAAATTAAAACAATGCACAAGAAAAACAACACATGTATCGGAACATTACTTGAGATGTAACCTAAAACCTTAATTAGGGCAAAAAAATATTTTTATGAGGCGGTAAATTTTCCTGTCGCACTCCGTATTTATTGAAAGTTTATCCACAGCAAAAACGAAGTTGTGTCATTTCAATCTCCGTGCTTCATCCAGTTCCATCACGTCGTTATCTTTATTATATCACGCAACCTATCCTTCAAAAAGAAGCCAAAAAAAAAAGACCACAAATGATTTGGGAGTTACTCAAATAATTCAATCAGAATAACTACTAATTGTCTCTTGTGTACTGTAATAAGCCTTTTCAAAATGAATTACAAGTTATTAAAATTTACATAGTATTTTATTTTATTATAAAAATTTGTCAAATAAGTATACAAAAATAGTCGACATTTGATGTATTTGTACAGGTTGCTAATGCACAAATACGCCTAGTACCTCTGGAAAAAGACTTAATTCTTCCTATGATATGAATTAACACTGAACGTCATCATGACCTTACGACATCATCAAAAACCAGACTGCGTTGCAAGTTTCTTTTCAACACACATTATGTTTTTGTGTTAGAAAGGTAATGCCGTGCTATGTAACAAATTTTGAAACTTTACGCAACTTAATACTCCTTAGTCATCACTCAACCTCTCGAATCACTTACCATTAAATTTAACGCCTGTATCAAAAGAGAAAAAAAAAGAAGAGAGATAAAAAGGAGGGAAAAAGACATAACTCAAAAAAGAGAAAGAAGCAACGTCGCAAGTCCTGAATTACCCCCACTCCCCGTAATTTATTACCCTCATTCGCCGTCAAGAAAGCGCAATAAAAGGCGGGTCTAAGATATTAAAATTGACGAATAACTTCTTGCTCCTTTTTGTTTTTTCTCTTTTTTCTCCCCCTTTTCTCTTTATGGTGGGGGCAAATGAGGTGTTTTTGCGTTTTGTTATTGTTGTAGTTCTTATTGTTATTTCTCCTTCTCTTTTCTCGTCTCATGCAATGAGATCTATAAAATAAAACAAACCAAATAATGAACGTTAGAGGTCGTTGTACGATTTCTGTGATGGATCCTTTAAGCATCTTCTTTAATAATGGGGAAATACGATTGGCTAACTACGCAATATCTATCACATATAAAATTTATCACGCAACCTTGGGTTCTTTTAGTATGTATAAATATATTTATGGTTCAGGTAGTTTACAGGGCGTGAATTTTTGCCTTTTACTAGAAAATGTAATATTTCTTTGCCAGGGATTTCTCCCCACAAATGCAATCTTCTTCATTGACAAACACCGATTCCGAATTAAGGATCTTACACTCAAGAGGGATATCATTTCACAATTTCTCAGGTTTAGTGTCTCCTTTTCTCTCTCTCTGTTAGTTATTGCATGTAAATATATGGCCTTTCTTATGAGATCAATTCAATAATGAGTTTTATCCTTGAAATATTCTTGTGCCCTTATCTCAAATTCACAACGATATAAAGCGTTTTTGGGGAAGCTTTTTTTATATTGAAGTTCAGACTTTTACCTATCAAATGAGATACTTTAAAACTTTTTGAATATATTCGTCTTGATCCTCTGAATAAAAATCACCTGTTTTTTTACTTTTAAACAAAGATAACTCGAATTATAAGCATGATGCAGACATTTTTTAAATGGTTTTATAATTCGGCTTTAAAATGTATTCACACAATTCTATACAAAATGCCAGAAATAACCAAAAATGTATGTCCTTTTTCTGTATGACACGAGGCCAATAGAGAAAAAATAAGGCCATATTTGGAATCAGGGAATCAAACTCAACCTTAGTAAGGCATAGGATTTTCTAGTGCTTTTAAAAAGTGTGATTTTGTTGGACAGTATATTTGAATTCGTAAGTGTTCAGATTTCAATGCACCACCTAGTAAAAAACACTCACGCAACCTTGGGCTCCTTTTATTTATATTATTTAAAATGATAGTTAGAAACATTATTTCAAAGGGATTGAAGGATGCTGGAGGAGAGGTGATGAGTGTTTTAGGGGGTCTAATTTCTTCCTTCCTTACTCAATTCATCCATTCCTTTTTTCCCTCTCTACTACGTCCACATAGTGCAATAAATTAATCAAAGATGATCCCCTTTGACTTTTTGGAGTAACAGGTGCTTTATTTATGACTTTTGAGGTAAGGAGAAGAAGAAGAAGAAGAAGTTTGTTGTCTTCTTTTCGTTCTTGTTATTATTATTTTCTAAAGAGTCTGCGTGTTGTTTCTTGCGTCCCCTTTTCCTCTTGACCAAGAATAAGAAGAAAAAGTTGTAGTAAATTTACGAGATCCTTGGAAAATTATGTGTTATTTGTTTGGGAAGAGAAGAAGCAAGATGGAGGAAGAAAGGGGGGACGAATCCTTCTTCTAAATTTGTGAGTATAATATAAATAGACAGATAATATGTGTGTTATTTAATAGTGATGGGGGAATACATGAATGTCTCAAACTTTCTTTTTCTATCGTGCCCCCCCCTACAAAAAGACAGGAGAATTAGAAATGAGTTTTAAAAAAGGAAAAGTCGAATCATTAGAGCAGTGGTTCTCAAATTGGCCTACGCGTACCCCAAGGGGTACTTGAGATTTTGAATGAATATATTTGAAGGGGTACATAACTCTGGGGCGTCTCCAGGGATTGGACTGTAGGGTTTTTAGTCCCCAAAATTAAGTAATTTTTTTTTATGTAATGTATGTTTTCTGAAAATGTAATATTTGAATATTTTTTTTGCAAAACAAATTATAATTGAATTTTTTTTGTCAAAAAAAAATTCTTTTTTTGTGAACAGCTGAGGGTTTTAATGCAGTATCAAATGCAAGAACAAAATAGTTGTTCCAAGGATTCTGTTCTCTTAAAGTGTCGATCTAATGATAAAAATCGTCGAGTTGAACGGGCCTGTGAGCACTTATTCTATTGCCTTGGAACTGGTAATTAGCCAGAAACCCGTTTGAAACAATCTAAATCGGACAATCCTAGTATTATTAATTTTATTGTCAAAATAAAGCAAAAAACCGAAGAGAGCTTTTTACGTTACCTATTAAATATACTAGGTTATTCTAATGATTGGTCTTTTTACTTCGTTTTCCTCAATTATTATTATACTTCACCTGAATGAAGACCCTTGTGGTATATGATTTTGGAGGGAGAAAATGACTTACAGGTTTTAAGAGGAGAACCTTCGATATTTGGAATTTCATTAGTCCAAGGAAGTGGCTCTCGTTCAAAAAATCCTTTAAATTGCCTTGTTTTTTAAAAATTTTAGTAGCAAATTTTTTTGTGAGATACTAAATTTGAAGAAATCATTAAATATTCAACTAATATTCACTAAATTCAACACCTTTGGCAAACATATTTATATTTAGATGGGGCTCTGAGCTCAAGAATGATAACATCCTTAAATAATAAAATAAAACATCAAGCTGTGAACTACAAAAGCAAAAATCCACCGCTAAAATCCTTAGTATTTACAAGCCAAGCCTTTCTATTCCTTTATATAGGATTTTTATGACTATTGATTCAAAGGAGATTTTGATGTACATTCTACGCACATAGTTTATGGATAAATAGAACCTTAGATAGTCATAATACATACCTACATAACAATAGCAATAAACCAAGGAGGGGGGAGGGGGTCAAGAACAACTCTACATTCCGGTATATCACATCTATGTATTACATATAATCTGAATAGTCACACACAAAAAAAGTAGCACCTCTTATTTTCTTTATTGTAGGCATTTTTATAGTGTCTCATAACAGTAAAATAAATGGGTCTTATTATTAATACAACTCACTGTATAGAAGGTATATACATACATATATTTATATATACAGGCTGGGGATATAAAATCCGGGAAATTTTATGGATAAAGTATACCGAGTGGTCCACTAAAATCTAAACACTTTGAATCTTAAACAAGATATAATTTATTAATTAACAATAGAATTTAAATAAGTTAATACTATCAATAGATATGTATCTGAGCTCTCTGTAGCCGCCCTTAGTGGCAATGATGGCTTCCAGGCGGTGGTGGAAAACCTGGTACTCACTGTTGAAGTACTCCCAAACCATTGTGTTTCAGAGTTGACTAACAGTGGCTTTGAGAGCTGTGGTGTTTTAATGACGGACACTGCATGTCTATCCCTCGACATGCATCCAAATAGTGCAGTCCAGGTGGTTTGTATCAGGGCTTTAGGTGCCCAACAGAGTCAAAAAAGAGTTTAAAAGAACTCAAAAGACTTAAAGAAAAGAGTTTTCAAATAGAAAAGATTGGTTTCTGACATTGTCACAAGGCTCTTTCTAACCACTTTTTTTTAAAACTTTCTAGATAATCTGGTGTGAAACCCAGAGATCTTTTGCATGGCCCCTGATGGAATTGAGTGGATTGGCCTGGGCTGTTGTCTTTAAATCATCCGTGTACAGTTTGGCCTTTTTGACAGAGCCCTACTTCCAACGTTTCGAACTTGCTAACGGCGTGACGGTGGTCCTGAATACCCCTAACTGTTTTGAGTGAGCGATTGGAAATTTGTCGATCACGTTCAAGTGTCATTTTCTCGAACTTTACGTAAGCTAGAGAGCTCATGTTTTATTGGGTTTGTAACTAATTGCTTATGCTTTAACATATTGAAATATCCGTCACTCAACCTAAATTTATTATTGAATGAGTAAGTATTCAAATTTCAATGGACCACCACGTAGAATAATTATTTTCCCTAAATATATTCAGGAATTCAATCATCTTTTGTTCTTACAAATAAATATTCATAGTGAAGTCAATCAGTACAACCAACCTCCACCATCTGGAAGCCTCCAACCTGGCCCTGAACCTAGAACAGACCTTGATGAAGAACCCCTTGTCTATGTTGTCCACTGCCTCGAAAAGTGAAGCCCGCAAGGATTCAACATTGTTATGCGGAGGTTTACTCTGTAAGACTCTCAACACATTAGTGATGAAAATGGCCAGTATTTGGGGCATCATTAACATGGCCACCTTGACAATTTGAAGAGTGTTTTATAGCTTTTTTGGGGGGTTGATCTTCGACCTCCTTGCCTTAATTATGTCTTCAACGCTTTTGGTCTCTTGGTATCCATTACTTGGAAACATTAAGGTCTTTCAGGCCCTTGGTAAAGGCCCTACATCTATTCCCTTCCAAATGAAGCAAAATGATGGGGATTTAGGGTTCCGGATGTAGTTGTTAGTGGCTCAAGAATACATTTGTTTTACAAAAATCCAAGATGGTGTTTGTCCAAATAATTTGCAACAAACAAAGTTTAAAAAAACAAACAAACCTGTCTAGTAGAAATATTAATTTGAATTTGGTGTCCTACGTCTTATGGGTCACCCTGTGCGTGTGTACCCTCTTTTGCTTGTAACTACCTTCTGTTGTCATCAAAATCTTTGTATAGAATGTATATATTAATAGAATGTGATAAAATAAGAAAAAAAAATCTATTGCAATAATAATTATCATAAATATTAATGATTAGTCGTTGATGTTTTTTTTAGTGTTTATTTTGTGTTATTATTATTTGTAAGAAAATACGTATTATGTAAAGATGATCAGGTGTTGAGTACTTATACCTATATACTAGTGCTTAATGGCATGAAAAATCTACGATTATAAAGAATGCATATTTCCCTCCTGCATGACATCATTTGCAAGGCCTCGTCCCCCTCATCATCCTATCTGAGAGGAAAAGAAACTCCACTTAAAATAATTAAAAATAGTCATATTTTGATATAACATGTATCAGATACTACTGGGTGGAAACTTGAAGCTTACACAGCTGTAATATGGTGACTAAAAGTTATACTCTCATACATATATTAAAGCATAAATGGTCTTCCTTGGGAAATAATTGTTGTATCTTATTTCTATGAATTCAAACCATTTTTTTATTGGTATACTTTATCTGGAGGAAAAGAGTAAAAGGGTACACACAAAAAAATACATTGATATAATGTACTCATCAGAAGTAGAACGGTTTATAAAGTAGTCGGTTCGAAAACCACATTATAAAAAGATGGAACATTGATATTTGATATTTTAAAATATATTAACATTGAATTAAATGCACTCATTTTACACTAATGAATGCAAAAATGCATTATTAATTACTTCAAGGGGGGCTCATTTTAAATCTTAAATTATATGTATGTGGAGGATCCTATAATATATGTTGAGGGCGTAACTTCCGCAGGGTGCAACTTCTCAGGGCTAAAACTGCCTTAGGTGTAGCATCCTATAACCTTGTAATACATTGATTTGAGAGGTTCTGGGCGAGGAAGTTATAAATATCTGTAGTTGTATAGGTAGACATGTATCTCAAGCACCAACTACCTTTTTTTTCTTTTTTTTTAACTGTGCTAGAAATGTGATCCCAGCTATGCATCAGATTTTTTTTGTTTGTTTTTAAATGTATAACTAAAGAATGACAGGGTATTTTCTTTTTTCTTTCATAGTGTGTAAGTTTCCAAAACGTTGGAGAGGAAGAAGGACTCTGTCAAGAAGGCCAAACTGGACTTGTAGAAGTTATGGAAAATAGTACAAGCCAATCCCCTCAAGTACATGAGGGCCCATGGAACAGATCTTGGTCTTTCACACCAGACTATCCAGAGAGCTCTTAAAAAAGTGGGAGAAAAAATCCTTCTGAGGATGGAAAGGCCAATTTTGACACCAATAACGAAAGAAATCCATATCTTTCGTTACAAGACTCTTTTGAACTATTTTTGTACATTTTTGGCCCATACAACCCTGATCCCATCATCCACGACAACACCTTTTGCATATATATCGAGGGAAAGGCATGCAGTATCTGTCACCAAGACCCTCAAAGCTACTCTCTGCCGCACTCCATGACATACGACTACATCTGCAGCGGGTGCCAGGCCTTCTGCCGTCCCTGGAAGCCATAATTGCCACTAAGTGGCGGCTACATTAATGATTAAGATATCTCAGACCCACATTTATTTGTAGTATTGATTTTGTATAAATTAGATTGTTAATGAATAAAGTATATCTGTTTGAAGTTTAAAATTCAAACTGTGTTCAGATTTTATACATAAATAAATAACGCATATATTTTTCCAATATTATTCACATATTAAGATAACGATTTCTTAAAAGGTTGCGTGAGGTTACTTGTTGATATATTTAATATGATATTATAATTAAAAATATGTAAAATACATATATCGTCAGCTGTGCAAAAAAAAAGGAACAATCATCATTTAAATAATAATAATATATATATATGCTTTTTTTTACACAAGACTTTCAAAAGTCGTAAAAGAAAGTCCCCCCTCTTTAAAAAAAAGAGGAAATATTGTCGATGGAAATGATGCATTTTCATCTTTTTTTATATATATAGAGCATAACCTCATTTATTTCTAAATAAGAAGAAAATATATCATATAAAAATTGATATATTATTTCTTTCGTTAACAGAAAAACATTTTAAATATGTATCCACAAAAAGAAAACCTTTTTCAACTAGTAATATGACTATTATTTTGTCTTCTTATATAATAACTTGAGTTCTTTTGCAAGTTATTTAAAGATTTTTTTTAGGTGGTGGTGGAGAAGGAGGGGGAAGGGGGTTAAAGCTTGGTTATTGGAAATTTTTTAGGAAAAAAAAATTCAAAAATCCACAGTTGTTCACATAATAGTAAATTTGTTGGGAAAAAAAATCCAAAATTTTTCGTAGCTATTAACAAAAAATTTCAAAAATCAAAATTTGTAATATTAAATTTTTTGGATAAAAACTTCAAAAATCAAATTTATTCGCTAAAAATTAAAAAATCAAATTTTTGGTGAGAATTTCAAAAATATTTTTTTTTTAAATCCACAGTTGCTCACATAATAGTAATTTTTTTGGAAAAAAATTCTAAAAATCCACAGCTATTAACAAAAAATTTAAAAAATCGAATTTGAAATATTAATTTTTTTTTAAATAAAATTCGAAGCTGTTAACTACAAATTAAAAAATGTTTTTCTTTGAAAACAATTTCAAAAATCCAAAGTTATCTACTAAAAATTAAAAAATGTTTTTTTTTGGAAAGAATTCCAAAAATCCAAAGCTGTTCACAAAAATTTTTTTGGAATTTTTTTCAAAATTCTCCACAGCTGTACACAAAATATAAAACTTTTTCGAAAAATAAATGAAAAATCCAAACCTATTCAGTAAAAATTAATAAATGAAATTTTTGTTTCAAATTTGAAATATTTTATTTTTTGGAAAAAAATTGACAAAATCTACAGTTGTTCACAAAATTGTAAGTTATTTGGTAAAAAAATTTCAAAAATTCACAGCTATTTAGAATTTTTTTTTTTTAAATCCACAGTTGTCTCCAAAATTCAATTTTTTGAGGAAAAAACTACATTGTTTTAAGATATACTTTGCCAAACTATCACAAAATCATGTAGCATTTAATACTGGAGTTGGGACACGTTCTGCATAACCCATACTCCCAATACTTGCAGGTTCATATACTGGGTACAAAGATGAAATCCGCTCTCTTTCTCGTATTTACAAACATATAAAATCCGTAATTTTTTAATGTAAGGATGTAAGACATTGTCAGCCTGTGGTGCTACATATGTCACGGTTGCTGCTGATTTGTCCTTGATCATTGATTAGAAACAAAACATTGACGCATCTCTATTCTTCCTCTCTGGACAACTGAATATCCGACAGCTAGTATAGTTCTTCCATGGTCAGGAAATTAGACAGAATCAATGTGTTTTGCCTGTATATTACGTGGGATTTAAAAGAAAATGATATGAGGACGATATCTGGTTCCATGATGCCCAAAAGAGGGTGTGGGGGTAATCTTTGAGACCTATAGACCTAGAAGTGACCTTTCTCTGACATGAATTGACGTCAAAGGTTGGTTTTTATCTGTGTATGCTGATGAGAATGTCATCTAGCATGGATTGTTCGTCGGGAGTGAGTAAATATTTAGATTGGGAGGGTACGTCATTTGAAATGGATGTATTCCTGGTTTGAAGTAGCTGTATAGACTTGAAAGAAGGCTATGTCCTAATTAATTCTCATCGATTGCCCCTTCTTAAAAAAGCAAAGACGTGATGAACACTAGCAGTTGTTTCTTATCCTTCTTAGTTTTTTATATCCACAATTTATACATATTTTGTATATATCTGGAGTCTCTATTTCTTCTCTAGTCTTCTCCACAGCCTTTTTTGTTAGTTATTGCCATAACTATAAGAGTAGTAGCTATATATAGTTATATTTTTTTTTGTCAAACCATTAAGAAATGAACATGGATCAAATCGGATCATAAAAGAAAGCTACTCCCGTTCATCTTTGTATATATATATATATGAGTTGAGTGTGTCATACGGAGAGTAGAAAGATGATGACAAAAGTGGGATGAATATTGACAGCAAGTATGAAGGAGACTCTTCCTATGTCGAAGATATCTCCATTCATCAATTACGGAGAGTTACCGACAGTACCTTTGGCATTCTCCAAATATTTGTATTTTGATAGATTTATAATATAATATAATATAATATGTTTTACAAGGGTTTTAGAGACACTCATTGCCACCCCAGCCCAAAATGGCAATGAAAGAAAGGTCCAAAAAAAGGGAACCAAAAGAGGGGGGAATTCGGTAATTTTTGTTTTGTTTTTTTGCTCACTCGCTCTTAGAAAGCAGGCGCGCGTATTTATTTAAAAAAATCAAAAAACCAACTTGAAAAAGTCCCTTAAAAAAAAAGTAGACGTAGAACCATTGACTCTATCATTTACAACATCAGTCCTGTTTCGTTCTTCTCCTTGATAGACGAAGAAGATTGGAAAGAAGAAGACGAAGAAGACGAACATAACGACGATGGGACGACGAAAGCAGTTTCGACCTAAGAAGGCTGAAAATTCAAATGACTCAGGTCAGAGTTGGTGCTGTTTTTTTTTATTTACGTGACATCTTTTTATTTTTCCTTAAAGTTTTTGTGGTGGATTCTTTTTATTTTTCTTCCCCCCTCGCAGGAGGAATGACAGGTTGATTTATCGCTTTTTAAAGTGTCAAGATAGAGAATAAGAAAAAAAAAAAACACGTTCCCCCCTAAAAACAGGGCACACAATGACAGGTCTTGATTTATTCACTCATACCTTTAGCAACAGTTGTTTAAAGGTAGAAAACACAGATGAAAAGTTATATAAAGTTCCGAAGAGATTTCGAAACAAAAATGCCTCACAAATTAACAATGTTTCTCGAGAAAGAAGCGGGAATCAGTTGATTATTACTGAAAGATACCACGAGGATACTTCATAAACACACAAATATACAGTGAATTCTGTGTTCAGCTGTCGATGTGTCTGCCCCCCCCCATCCGTGTTCTGAAGGTTTTGGTTGAATTAAAATTAGCTCTTTTTAAGGTACTATGAAAACTTATGGACAACAATTGAAAAATATGTCATTGAGTCTCCCCCCCCTGGTTCCTTTTTGAAGGAGAGGTTGCGGGATACAATCCAGGAAGTGATAGGATACCTCTCAATGTATTTAGAATGCTATTTAACAAAAAAAAAGTTCAAATACAAATTTGTGCATCATTCCCCTCAATTGCTTTTTAAAACAAAAAATGCCGTAGTTTGACAAATTAACAATACTTTTTGTGGAAGGAAAAGGGAATTATCCACTAAATGATACCCTTTATAGCTATAACTATTTATATCTATATAAAATAAGGGAAATCACCATCCATTGTTGTACCAAAAAAGAACAAAAAAAAAAAAAAAAAGAGATGAAGATAATAATATTAAGAAATGTAATTCCAATTCTTTTTTGTTAAAAAGTAGACTTTTTTTTCTTTTCTTTTCTTTAGAAATATTATTAAAACTTTATAATATATAAACTGTAAGCAAATGAAAATTATAGCGTTGCTAGTCGTGTCTTTTTGTATGTATACCATATATATTTAAAGAACCACCTCAAGGGCTTGATTGCCAAGAAAGTAATTCATATATGATAAAAAGAAGAGCACACAAAAGATGAAACTTCTTCATTATATCTTATAGGTAGGATATCATTCGGGGGCTTCATTTTGTGTGACGACATCTGGTTTTATTCTTTCTCTCTCTTACTATACTTATTATAGAGATGTTATATATTACCTCCCCCCCCCTTTTCCCTGTTCCTTCCTTGTCGACAGAACATTTAAAACAATAAAGATAACAAAAATATGCTTCGTTCTTATTTATAAATTCAAAGAGCGAAACTCTCCCCCCCTTTTTCCCTATTTCTTTTAAAATTATGAATAAACTTTTCTGCAGTTTTTATTTTTATATATTGTACATATTTCTACTGTTGAAAGTCAAATACAATATATAAGGTCAAAAAGGAAAAAAAAGGATGGGGAAAAAAAAAAAGGAAGAACAGTTCAGTTTCATTTTTTTTGTAGTAAGAATCTTGACTCGCATACTAGAGGGGATGCATATACTATAGAGGGGGAGGTTTATTTTATTGCTTTTTAAACTCCACTCTTGGGACAAATTCGCATTTCCCTTCCTTGCTTCCTACCCTTTCCTTAGTCATAGAATGGATCTATTAAGAGAGTGTATAAAATAAATAGATCCATGGACAAAAACGGCTTTTACAGCTCAAATAGAGACTTCTTTAAATGTTAATTAAGGGACTTTTTATTTCCAAAGAATGATTCATGGAGTTACAATTGTACTAGTTGCAACAGTTTATAATTACACTATTTCCACCAAAGTAATCTATAAGCGAGGAAATAAGATTACGATGTATACCATGAGCTAGCATCTTTGTAGAGCGTTTTTACAGCTATATGTCTGCTATATTTAGCCATTAAATATTTCTTATGTGGATTACTATTTTTTATTTGTAACTATTAGCGTCGTTTTTTTGCTCAGTGTTTATCTACAAACAAGTGGTTGTAGATCTCTATAAATTACTTTTTAAAGACCCAACAAAGTATATATTATGTTTTCAGCAGTAAAATGTTGATAAGGTTAATATATTGATCATCTAAAAGAATATTTAATTATTAACTTCACAGTCTTTATTACACCTTTTTCATGGATTTTTTGACAGTTACAACTGGGACATTCTGCTTATTCAAGTTGGAAGACACATATACCGATATATCCAATCCTCATGGACTAAGATTTTTAAACTTTAAATATCCTTTTTGCCTAAGTTTGAGGAAATCCCCTTCAAAATAGTGTATTTTTTCTATGACGTATATATCTGGGCAAAGTAATTAATATTTTTGATTGGCTCATTACACAAACATTTATCAACTGGATAGACCAGGAATATGACAACCTTTTAAATACATATTTATTTCAAATTTTTCCCAAATCTAATTTTGATGTCCAAATTTCTTCAAAAAAGGTCAATTTGGCAACTCTATTCAGGTGTGTCCAAAGGATTATATTTATTCGTTACGGTGTTTTGTTTTGTTCTTTTAATTGTTTTTGAGAAAATAAATTTATCTCTGATTTCTCATTGAATTCCCTCCCCCCCAACCCATAATATTTCAAAAATCCCTATATTTGGGGAGGGCTACAGCCCCTCCACTACATATTATGCGTGTTAACGCGTTCTGATGATATCGTGACAATTTTGTAAAAAGTACTACTTGAAGTGAAAATGAGTAGGTGGGTGCACTTAAACATTAAGGGGCCATGTACATCCCTGGGATAGGCCCATAATTTCTTTAACATATGCTAGTTTTGAATTCGAACTTTAAAATATTGCGTTGAGTTGTTTTATTTTTTGAGGATTTCTAAATTTTGAATAAATCAAGAAACTCTTTTTCTGTAGAGAAAGCACCCTCAGTTACGTCTTGTTTTGCTGTCCATTGGAGTAGTGATTCTATAAATTTTTCAAATCATTACTTAAGTTCAAGTAGGGTCAACATTTCCTTAAAAAAATTCGGGTGAGTTCACGTAAATTTTCAGATAAAATCCTCAATTTTAATAAAGTTGATGATTTTATTCCAATTAGAGTAATGCTCAAATATAATACTCCCTCCAGTCGTCTTTGATACTTATACAAGTTCCATTATATGAAAGAAAAGTTACCATGTGATCCTACGAAATATTATGATCTTTCTTGGGTCATGAAGGTCCCCAACGCTACCTAGTAGCTGAATGAATGCTCCCTTTAAGGAGCAGATCTCTTGTATCAAAATCAATTTCCTGAATTTTGTACAAAAAATTAAGGAAAGGAGATATTCTTATTGATTATGATGATACTTTAAATATACAGGATTTAACAACAAAATCCGTGTTTTTTGTATCTATTTACTTTAAATTAAAATAAAATGGTCATATTTAAAGATATATTCCTAAAACAAAGAACTGAGCAGTATATGCAATCATTAAGAATATATTTTACATATATGTACATCACACTGCACAATTTCGTCATCATATATGCCAGTAAAATCCGGAAATCTGAGGGGGGCGAATTTCGTTGCTAAATCCTTTATATAGATCCACACCTTTCTTCCACATATTTGAGTCCAGTTTAGCTATAAATTTAAATTTGTGGGATAAATGTAGATACTCAATAACTTCAGCTATAGTTTAAAGCCTGTATTTGATTTGAGAGACTAATATTGGCCCCGATATGGATTCTTTTAACTTTAAAATCCATCAAATTTTCATACTTTTATTGAGGAGATCAATTTGGGATAGTTTAAATGCCATTTGCGGCACACTTAAAGTGTTTAAAAGAATAGTTTGTGTATGGAAATTATGATACATTCTCGAAAAATACAAATCGAATGATTCCAGATTGTTTTTGTGTTGAATGGCCATATATGATATATGTATATTCAAATCCCTTCCTTCCATGGAATGATGACTCATGACAGATAATATCTGGTTCTTCTACTGAGTTATTCAACATCATTCAATCAAATCATTCTCGATGGATGGATAAATAGACGGAATGGATGTTATTCACATAAAAAAAGACATTCAAAAGGATTCAACCTGGAAGGCTTTTTCTACAACTAGTAGTTATTTCTATCTCCCTTCCTTCGTTCGTTTCTTCCCCCTCCAGTTCTTTTGATTATTATTATTTTATACGATATATTTTTACGACCATTTTATTCCAACATACTCTTTCATACAAATTGGCCTTTTTGCTCCTATTACAACATACTTTATATAATATACATAGATATAAAAAGAGATCTTCATGTGAGCTCCTATGGTATTCAAATGAAAAATACCGAGTGGTCCATTCAAATCTGAGCAACTTTGAATTTTATCTTCAACAAGATATAATTCATTACTTAACAATAGAATTTAAACAAAATCAATACTACAAATAAATGTGGGTCTGAGATATCTTAATCATTAATGTAGCCGCCCTTAGCGGCAATGAGGGCTTCCAGGAGGTGGTGGAAGGCCTGGTACCCGTTCTGGATGTAGTCCTCTGCTATAACATTCTGGAATTGGCTGACAGTGTCTTTGGATGCCTCGGCGTATGGATGACGGACACTGCAGGCCTTCTCTCGATATGCGCCCAAAAAGTGAAGCCAAAGGGGCTGACGTCAAGGGTCTAGAGGGCTGAAAGTATCAAAAAGACTTCAAAAGAACTCCATAGAGTTTAAAAGTCATTGATGGTGTCAAAAACTTCTCCTTCGGATCAAGTTTGCCCTTATTGACAGAGCCCGTCTTCCCCTCTAACGTTTCGGACTTGCTGACGGAGTAGACGTTGGTCCAGGAGACTCCGAACTGCACGGAGTGCGCGAATGGAATTGTCAATCATGTTCAAATGTCCTTTCCTCGATTTGTACGTAACCTGGAGAGCTCAAGTTTGTTTTATTTTGTAACTAACAGCTTATGCTTTAATATTTTTGAAATATGAATTAATTTCAATGACTCACCTGTTATTAATCATTGAATAGGTAATTGTTCATATATCAATGGATCACCCGGTATATGTACATAAAATATCCTACAAAACAAGTCCTACTCTATTATTATTTTGATTTATCTGACTGGATGTTGTTATTCTTGCCACGCCTTCACATCCCTTACTTAAAATTGTCCTTGTTTTCGTTTAATTCTTATTCTACTGTTGTGAATCTCTCAAAAAAAAAAATGCGCAAAATGATATTATCATTGCTTTTAAAAAAAATAAAAAATTGTAATAAAAAAATAGGGAATTTAAAAAAATTATAATTGTTTTTCTTCTTCATCTCTCAGTTGTACATTAATGTACAATATACAGAAGTACAAGGAGAGATAGTAACGCAGTATATCGAATTTGAATATTATCTTCCCGCCTTCCCCCTTTTTTCTTTTACTCCCACGTAGTTGTCGTAGTTGTTTTTCTTCTTTTCTGTTTTTGGTGATGAGTTGGTACAGTTTACTTAGTTTTATGTACATATTACATCTTTTATTTTCTGGTTGTTTTTAGAAATGGATGTATGTACATTGATACGCATACATGATGTAAAAAGCAATTTTCATGTATGGCCCATTAAAAATTGATGCTCAATGACCCTTGCTTTTTTTATCTCCCTTTCTCTCTCTTCATTTAATGTCTACAACAATCTACATACAGAGGCGTCCGCAGGATTTTATATATATTTATATCTATACATTGTATATAAATATCTTTTTTTTTTTTTTGGGGGATTGGTTTTAGGAATTTTTTTGAAAAAAAATCCAAAAATTAATCGTGTTTGCATTAAAAAAAAAAATTATAGCTTTTGACAAAATATTTCAAAAGTTAAAGTTTGTGGAGAGAAAATTCAAAATTAAATTTCCGGTATTAAATTTTTTGGAAAAAAAAAATCAAAGTTTAATTTACAATATCAAAATTTTGCGAAAAAAAATTCAAAAATCCATATCTATTAACAAAAAAATGGGGTTTTCGCAAAACATTCCAAAAATCCACACCTGATAACAAAAAAAAAATGTTTTTGGATTTTTTTTTTTAAAAATCCACATCTGTGACCAAAATATGTGTACAATGTCTCTAATGTCTACAATAATCAACCTACAGGGCCATCTGTAAGATTATATTTTGTGGCAGTTTGGTTTTTTGAATTTTTTTGAAAAAAAAGTTACAAAAATTAAAAAAATTCAATTTAAAAAAAAAATGTATTTGAAAAGGAAATTTTAGGAAAAACAAATCAAAATTTAATTTGCCAATATTAAATAATTCAAAATTAATTTCAAATATGAAATATTTCGAATAAATAAATCAAAATTTAATTTTTTTTGCAAAATATTTAATAAATCCTGCGCTTTTATCAAAAAATTAAATTTAAAATTAAAAAAAAAATCCAAAACTTCACAGTTGTTCTAATACATATCTAAAATTTAAATTTCAAATATCAAATTTTTTGGAAGAGAATTGACGAATAAATTTCCTATTTATTAAGTTTTATATTAAAAAGGGTTGATCTTATCTTGTGGTACATATTTTTTTTTTTTTTCATTTTTTGTGAAGACATTTATTTATGAAAATTAGCTGAAAATAGTTTTTGGTACAACTTTTATTCAATATGTGAGCCCTTTAGTCTAATAATTGCCTCAATACGTGGCCAAAATTTCTTTCAGACTATGTAGTCAGACTCGAGATAGTCCACTCCTTCTTGGTGGAAACCTCAAGAGACTGGATACTCCTGTTTGGAACACCACACATACTCTCCCCCTTGGACGCCAAATGGTTAACGTCTTTAGAGTAGGGCGGCCACATGTTGAGGTTACCAAAAGTCCGGAAAGCTGTCTCTCAGGAAGGCCTGGTTCTTATTGGAACCCTGGTTCGGAGCTCTGTCTCGAGTAGAAACAAAATTGTGCACGAACTTTTCTCTGCACCTAAGTAACACTTTCTTATCCAGAAGTTTGATGAAAGCATCAGCATTGAGCTTTCTCTCAACAAAAATGGGGGTGGGGGGAGACTTTTTTTTGGCCTCAAGAGAATTTAGAATCTTCTTTGCTCTTGCCAACCATCTCAGCTTGCTCTGTTCAGATATATAGATGCCTTGTTGAGGTCCTCCATGATTTTGGACCAATCGGATTTCAAAGAAAATAATAATCATTGTAGCTTTAGAAAATATATAAATAAATCCTGTTCATGTTTCCAAATATAAAAAAAACAACTCCCAAACTAAAAAATGCTTAGCATTTACAATAACACTCAGAAACGCTCCTCCAATCCCCTGCTTTGAAGTACCATATAAAGAATTACATCATTTTTAGTCAGATGATGGAAGACGATTATTAAGTGACCACGTGACAACCTGACTATGTACATAGAACATCTCATGATTTTCCGGTAGTTTGAGTCCTACTTTACTTAGGGCCATTATTGTTATTATTATTTCTTTTCATATAAATCCCAACATAATTTATTGAGAGCACTGATTCTCATAGGAACCATTTAACTTCTATTCTTACTTTAAATTACATCTTGTAGGTTAGAATGAAAGAAATTAGAAAATAAATACCATCAATATTATACACACTTCTTTATGGCTATAATTCTTTTTCTCTTTCTATTTTAAAGCTTCTTCTTCTAACTGCTTCTTCTCGTGTGTGTGTGAGTTAAAGAAGAAGAAATCTCTGTTCCAAAAAAAAAAAAAAAAAAAAAAGTCATAAAGAGTATAGATATGAAGTGATATGGAATATATATATATATATATTATTTAGATGACTATCTCATCTTCGTATTAGAAAGGCAATAAAGAAGGAAAAAAAAAAAAAAGGAAAGATCCTTTTCCTTATTTTTTAATGTAAACTTATTTTTAACAAATTCTTATTATAATTTCTTTTTTTTCTTCTCCCTCCATTTTGTTTCATATTATGTATTATACGTATGGAAGGATCTTTGAATATCTATTTATTTGGGTCTTTTTTTCTTTACAGAGGATGGAGGCGGAGTAGGAATAGAGGATCATATCAAGTCCTCAAACAATGGAGGACACTCTTTTTCTCCCTCAATGACACTGACTCCAACCAATACGTCTCCACCACCCAACAATCCTCCTCTAATAAGTCTTCCTCCCCATCACCCAAATCCAACAGCTACATTAGGCATTCTCTCTCCATGGCTGAGTGAGCTAAAAGGCCCTGAAGGCATGGCAGCTCGTCTTTTACAACTTCAAAGACTTGCATTGCAATATAATAATAGCAATGGGAAGTCCTCCTCTCAAATGGATCCCTTGGACCTCTCTTCCAAACTACCATTCCCTTGGAACCTACCAGCCCCACCCCCGCCACCTCAACCCCTCTGGAACCCTGGGTGGTTCCTCAACTCCTCCTCTTCCGCATCTAAGTTAGGGCCTCATTTACGATCCTCTCATCTCAAGTCACAACAGCAACAGCAGACATCTCCTCTAGGAAAAGAAACGTCATCCCCCTCTCCCGTTGGAGGAGGGAATGGGCCCGTTAAAGACATTTTTCGCTGTGTTTGGTGTACAGAGAGCTACTCCACTCTGGATGAACTCACACATCACCTCGTTGAGGCTAAGCATAATACGTCGAATCTTCCCAGATGTGAGTCCCCCATTGTATCCAAGGCTTCTCTTCCACGGAAACTTGTAAGGGGGCAAGATGTATGGTTAGGGAAGGGGCAAGAGCAGACACGGGAGATCCTCAAGTGTATGTGGTGTGGACAAAGCTTCAAAAGTCTTGCAGATCTCACTCTCCATATGCAGGAAACGAAGCATTATACCAAAGTCATTTCCCAGGAGCAAATCACTTCCTGGAAGCAGCAACAGGGAGACCCTACGAGCAACAATACGCGTGGAGCTCCCTCTCCTCCAAAACCTCCTCTCAACTCACCTCCTGTATCCAATAATAATAACTCCGGTAGCAACACCACAAGTAGTGCTCACAACAACAGTAACAATCCCAATGTCGGGGGTAGTCAGTGTCCCAACAGCAGTGTCAATGGCGTTGGAGGACTCGCTGAGATTTTAACTTGCAAGGTAAGTCTATCAAATGGTGAAACTGAATTAGCAAGTATTGCATGTGTTCTAGAGCAGGCATACACGAACCGAGTTGCAAGAATTGTAGAGATAAATTTGAGTTGTAGGAAATAAAGAATACATGTCTCTGGGTACTAGTAGATACTCTGGTAAATTAGCTTGGCATTTTTTTATTTTTTGTCGATGACAATTAGCTCATAGAATGAAAGAGAGGACAGAGATAACAACGGGGCTGTGCAGTCCCACCTCAACAAAACTCGCAACTCTTTGGCTACACTTAGAGCTGTGAGAAATGTTGAGACAGACTTGTATTTAAGGAAAGATAGAAAAAAACACCATTTGGTCGAAGTAGATATATTGATCACTTGTTTACAGAGGGGTCCATTAATATCAGAACACTGGGAATTTTAAAATTCAATAGGCAATAATTTTTTAATTAACTATAGAATCTCCACAAAATGAATGCTATAGATATATGTGTGTCTGAGCTCTCTTAATCATTAATAAAGTCCCCCTGAGAAGAGGCAATTATGGCTTCCAGGGGAAGGTAGAAAGGCCTAGCACCTACTGCAGATGTTATCATCTGTTATGGCGTCCCAGTGATGGTTGACAGTGGCTTTGAGAGCCTCAGTGCTTGAATGATGGACACTTTGGGTGCATGTCAAGGGGGTTGGCATTTGGGATGTTGGTTAAAATGTCAAAAAAGAATACAAAAGAACTCAAAAGTCTATTGCAACGGAGGAGATGGGTTTCTTTTATTGCTGGTCTCAAAAGTGGCTGTTTCCACTCACTTTTTTTTAAAGCTACTGGATACTCGGGTGTGAAACCCGGAGATCTCTTGCATTGTCCCTCATGAACTTGAGGGGTAGCCCACGGCTATTTTCTTTAACTCCTTCGTGTTCAGTTTGACTTTTTTGACAGAGCCCTTCTTCCTCTCTAATGTTTGGGACTTGCTGACAGCGTAGACGGTGGTCCTGGAGACGCCTGACTACTTGGACTGCGCGAATGAAAAGTCGTGTATCGCGTTTAAGTGTCATTTTCTCGAGTTGTACATACGCTGGACAGCTCAGGTTGGTTTTGTTTTGTAACTAATTGCTGATGTTTTAAAATATCGAAAAGAGAATTAATTTCAATCCCTATAACTCCATTCATTATTGAATTAGTAAGAGTTCAGATTTCAATGGACTGTAGAGTATTTATTATTTATTGCTAAAAAACATTAGCTCATATGAGGATAGAAAAATCAGATAACTATAGCGGGGGTGCTTCCTCACCTCACAACAAAACTTGCAACTATGTGTGTATGCCTTCATAGAAGAAGAATTTGTTCTATGATAAGGAACAAAAAACCATTTATGGCCTTTTAAAAATTAACATAAATGGGTTTAGTTTTATTTTAAGAGAATTTTATTTGTTTGCTCTTCCCATCTTTTATTTTTATATCCGACATATAATAAGAAAAGATTTTTTATTTTATTTTCATGTACATAAATGTATATCTCTATAAGGTTCTATAAAGCTACGTCATTTTTTATTATTATTATTATTGTATTTTACGGGAACTGAGTTATTATCACCTGGGTAGCTCGTAGGTCTACCTACCATTCTTCCAAGTCCCACCCTCATTCTCTCTACATAAAGGTAGTTTTTCACATACATACGTGTTGGGTTTCGGTCTGAAAATCCTAGACCATTATATTTTTTGTTGAACCAAACTGTTCGGTCCAACAAAAAGGCTTGACCTGGACCGGTTTCATATAAGAATTTGCTTTAGATCGGTACAAAGGAAAAATTCGGTCTAGACCGATTTTAACGATAAATTATTTATAACATGACATCATATTTATTTCAAGTACAATGACGTTAGTCGAAGTTTAAATAGAGATAACTTGGATTAATTTTGATCCACGCGTCTCTTATATGTACTCAGTATTTGTTCTAGAGCTTGTCGTCTACTTTTGATAATTTTTTGAAAAAAATGAATGACAGTTGATTTAGAAAAACCAAAGGGTTTCTCATAATATATGAGAACGAAAAAATAAATCCATAAATTAAGACCAGAAAAAAATCCCTCTATAAAGTGAGACCGAATCAAAATCAAGTCCACTGTCTGAGACTGGGGTCTGGGCCAAAAAAATCGGGCTAAATTGCTCTAGAAAAATCACTTAAGACCGAACTGAAAAAAAAAAAATCGGTGCTTTTGCCTGTAACTATTTTACCCCAAGGAGATTTCACCTGAATATAAATAAATGATATTGTTACGTCATTACTATTTATATTTAATTTGAATTGATGCTCCCTCTGAACTTTTAAATCAAAATATCTAAAGTTTATTATTAATGTATAACTAAACAGTAACTGGTTGTTGACTGTTTGAATAGTAAAAGTATTTTGCTTCAAAATTTTATACCATACTATCAAAATCTCACTATGTAATGAGTTCGAACCAGAGACAAATAAGTAATATACTAATATATATATATAAAACACGACAGAAATTCAAATGGCAGATATTTCATTAATTTCTAGCGTCTCCGTTCTCAACACTCATTTTGTATAAATGAATTTAAGCCAAAAAAGGAATTTATCTTTGAGCACAGAATGCAAAACTGATCATAGTTTTCCTTTCAGTCTTCTGAATTCGAAAATATCTGGGGTTATAGTAATTCAGGACTATTATCGTTCAGAGTCATTTTTATCATTAAAACATTCCCCAAATTATAAGTAAGATTAAAAAAACATATTTAAAAGTGTTTTTACTGATTCCTTGTCATGTTATGAACTCGATATATTTGCATTTTTAGTCTTCTTCAGACCCTTATAACTTATTCATAATACATAGTGATAAGGATTATCCTAGCTTATATTATAGAAAAATATTCAATGTGTAATTAAAAAAAGATCTATTTAAAAAATATGCATCTCCAAGGATTTGTATTCCATTTTGTATTTTTTAAGTCATTCCATTTTGAAATAGTAAATTATCTACAGAGCGTGAATGGATTGCTTTATTGTTTAGATCCTAGTATGTCATTCACAAGGAAAGAGTACATTCTACCCCCTTATGAGGTCTGGTAGTTTTACTCTGATGAACTTTCCTCCAGTCGTCCCTCGTGGAATTTGGAATATGAATTCGAACACCTCTTGAGACGGATGATCAAGTTAAAAATATTTTCCTTCAATTGCCTGTATCTTCCTTTTAAGAGGGATGCCGTCATGAAATTCTCATTGAAATTTGAAAAAAATACGATGATAATGTTGACTATTTGCTGGTTCACTCCAATACAAATAGAATCACTACAAAATGGAACAAAGATCCTTGAAGATGTATATTTTTTAAATAGATCTCTTTAAATTATACATTGAATATTTTTCAATGATATTTCTCATTACTATCTATTATGAATAACTTATAAGGCCCTATAGAAAAGTGTCATTTTTCAGGCTAAAAATGGAAATATATTGAGTTTAGAACAAGATACCGAATCACTAAAACCACTTTTTAATGATAAAAAAATATTTATACATACATTATGACCAGCTGTTAATTATGACTCAACCTTTGAGTGCCTCCCTACAGCCTACCACCTCTTCTTTTGACTCATTTGGATCATAACGAAGTGGAAATATCTGCTCTAATAACAATAATTCAATGTTTTTTAAAAGTAATATTAATAATAACATATTTAGATCTTTAAAATCAACCTCATTGTCAATCAAAAATAATGACGTGTACATGTAAATTATTTATGGCGAAATATCCTTCATACAACACAGTTTGAAAAAAAAATAAAATGTCCTGAGGTTAAATAGTTTAAGCCATTGTTAACCTTTGTACGCGTCCGATCTATGTGAAAACCCATCTTACAACTTATATCAAAATCAAATTATGAATACATATTTATTTACAGGTGTGCGATGAGCCTTGCTCCTCCCTCAAAGAGCTCACATCCCACATGGCCCGGAATAATCACTACAAGTCAGAACCTCGGGTTCCATCAAAGAGACTCCGCGATTCCTCTTCACCTCCACCCACCCTCGTTCTCAAAGAAAAACGCAAGAAATCCCTTCCAGTACGAAAACTCTTGGAACTGGAACGAATCAAATCCGATCCCATTTCCTCTTCTCCCACCTCTTCCACAACGAGCTCATCCTCCAACTCCTGTTCACCTCCTAAAAAGAGTCGTCTCCCTCACTCGGAGGAGGAGAATAATAGTGGGAGCATTTTGGGATCGTTGGAGCAAATGGTGGAAACGAGCTTCAAGTCGACAGGAGGGGGGTGTATCAATAATAAGAAAGGTAGCAGCGGGATGGTTGGGAGCTCTGGAGGTCTTCTTTCGCGACTCGGAATCGACGAAGAAAAGAGTGAAGATGAGTCGGTTCATTTTCTGAGCAGCTCCAAGGGCTATCCCAAGTTTCTTTCCTCTTTTCTGAACAACAATAACCATCACAATACAAATAACAATAACATGATCAATAGTCTTCGATCCAACTCCTCTGCCTCCCTCGAGGAGAGCCTCCTCTCCTACAAAAAGATTCATCATTTCAACGACGAAAGGTTGAGTTCCTCTTCCTCTTCGTCTTCACCTCTTCCACTTCGCTGTTCTCTCTGTTCAGACGAATTTGGGGATAAAGAGAATTTTGCAGATCACTTTGAGCGGAAACATGCAAACTTTATGCTCAACTCTCTTGCAGCCAAAGGAGGAGCAGCCGCGGGGTCCTTCCTATCATTCGACTCATCACATAATCTCCCACCTCACCCACCTGTTTCGGCCTACAACTCTACTACACCTACAAGCATCAGCAGTAACAACAACAACTCTGGCAGCAATGCCGGCTCTGTAGCCGTAAACGAAGAGTCCTCAGAGTCGAAATTTCTGAAATACTCGGAACTGGCAAAACAACTCTCTGGAAGATAAAAGAGACTCTCCGCACAACGTCATCTCCCTACAATTTAAAAATCCACTCACATATTTAATTATATATTTAATTGTTGTGTGCAAGTCTGGGGCTTGATCAAGTTGCAATTTGTATTTGTAAAAGAAATGAGAGCATCCATGAACATGAGTTGCTCATTAAAAAAACTGTCGTTGTAAGCAATGAAATAAAAGAAAGTACCGAAAGGCAGATGTTTGTAGATTATAAGGGAAACATTTTCCCTCACCAGATGTCGCTTGTAATATGCTGGTACAAATTATGTTATTAATTTATCATTTCCCCTTATGACGTATGCAATTTCAGAGGCGTCGGTTGCCCTCCCCCCGAGATATAATCCGGCAGACACGTGTATAAGCTGCGATATCTGTACAAATATTGCAGCTTGTCTTAATTATATAATATAATTGCCTGTGCAAATTGTTCAACTTGTAATTTGTATAATCTAATTAATCAATTTTTTTTCGTAAATATATTAATATTTGAAGTTTTTTTTTTTTTTTTAAATTTTTGACATTTTGTTTGAATTTTTTTCGAAAAATTTAATATTTGTAAATTAATTTTCGATTTTTTTTTTGAAAAATTAATATTTAATGAATATATGTATGAAGATTTTTGAAATTTTTTTGCGAAAAAATTTAATTTTCTCATTATTTTTCTAATTATTTTTCAAAAATGTTAATTTTTGCCCAGCCCCCCTTAATCCTACAAACCCCCTCCTAAATTCCTTCATTTAGAATCTTTCATCTATTTCATATGGTTGCAACTTGAGCAACTGTCTTATACAAGTTACAACTTGTACAAAACTGCAACTTGTACGCAACATACATAAATATTTATCCCATATATATTATATTCATCTAACATGAAATAAGTCATGAAACCCTGACTTATTGACTAATATTATATTAAAGAACACATTCCTTTGCAACCTGCGCCCCTTTCCCCTGCCTCTGTTTCAAGTCTACTACAGGAATTTGCATGAGCAGCAAATCCCCAATCAACCAACTCTCACTAATATTTTTTTATATATACAACCATATATAATATATTATATATCCCGTTACCAAAATCCATAATCCCTACATTACTTACAATATATTTATAATTACGATGCTCCGCATGAATTTCTCTAAATACATATAAACTTTTTAGGTTGTCAAATCTCTTATTATTATTAATAATATTATGTAATTAATATACTTACAAGATTGTCTTTTATTCGTTACTTGTTTACTCACTTTAATTATTTGTTTGTTCTGTTTAATATGAATAAGAATATTATTAGTAAATCATATTACTCCTAAAATACGCCACAATCTTCAAGGACTCCTCCGTTTTCCGGTTGCTACACTTTGCCTTCCTCCTCCACAAAGACATTTTGTACGTCAGAGGACAATCAAAGCACCAAAGGCAAAGTGAAAGCTATTTCAGGCCATTTTAAGCATGCTACAAGTAGTTTTTTTTGTCGGTCCTTATTTAAGACGGAAGACGGTAGTCCCGTCTGGTACAGTCCTGCAAATCAGTCCTAAAAATTGTCAAGTCCTGCCCTTGACGACGTCACATAACTATATTTCGTATTTATTGAATCAGTTCTAGTCATGACAGTCCGAAGGAGACTGGACCGAATAACTAAAGACTGATGCGTGTTACAATTAGTGTTGTGTCGGTTCGTATTTATGACTGAAGACTGCAGTGCAGAACGGACCAGGCCACTGCTAAAACTTATAAAATTGCATCTTTGATGACATCACTTAACCTTATTTCTCCTTTATTTTAACTAGTACAAAGAGTCCAAAGGATGAGAGTTTTAAGGACCAGTCCCAAGGATTGAAAGGATCCGTAATAACACTGGACTCGACCGAATAAATAAGGACCGACGCGTCCTACAATTAGTGTTGTGTCGGTTCTTATTTATGACTGAAGACTCCAGTACAGTCCGATCCAATTCAGTCCTCAAACTTATAAAATTAGGTCCTTGATGACGTCACTTAACCTTATTTCTTGTTAACGTACTGACAGTGCGAAGGACCAACGGTCTTAAGGACCCAACCACAGAAAAAGAAAAAAATGCAGATGTGACCAAGGTTTTTACATGGCCACTTGACACCCAAGTAAATATATAATCCTGTGGACACCCTGAGTGCCATTTTGTTTATTTCATTTAACAATATGAAGTAAAAGTCCTATTTTTATGTCATGGAAATAACATATAATAAAAATTACCCGGAAAGTTTTCTAAATTACCCCCAATTTGAGGTGATTTACCCCAGTTCCCTGACCACTGCCTTCGATGATTAAAAACAAAACTTACCATAGTTTTAACGGATAAACCAAATACTACATAATATATTAAAAAGTACTACTTTAAACTTATAGCATCATATTTGGCAGCTAAAATAATGTCCTATTTCACCACAAAGATCCTATTTTATTATATTAAAAAGGCCGCAGAGGCCTTTTACTTATCCAAGGGTAGTTTTTATTGTACCCAACAGGCGGAAAAGTCTTTGTGGGGGGAGGGGATAGATATTAACACGAAAATGGGAAGTTTAACCCCCCCAACCCTTCTCTGCTCAGTTTTATATTACTACTCAGCCTTCACTTATGATAACTATTATTACCCGTAACGATAATATATAATTGTTTATATAAGATGTATATAGCAAATCATAACTATGATCAACTCTTAGTTATGTTCTCATTCATGTGGTGGAAAAGTTTTATTTTTATATTTTTATTTTTCTTGTTCTTTAAAAAAGAAAAAGAAAAATAGGAAGAAAAGAAAAAGTGAAATAAATATTGTTACTTAGAAAATTATGTACATACAATAATCATCATTTGCGCATATGAAGAATTCTCACAACAAGAGGGAAAGGACTTGTCTTTATACAAATGGCTATATTCTTTCTTTACGACCGTCAAATAGCGGCCACTGCGGGCGGTAGGAGTAAAAAGAAGGACGTGAACAGCGACGTGGAAGTGTATAATATTTCTTAGTAGACGAGAGAAATAATAACAATAAAAAAAGATATAAATCGCCTCCCTCCTTGGAATCATTCATGTATTTTTCTCTTTGCTTACATACTTACTGCCTTGCTTGCTTCAAAAGGAGAGCCTTTTAGCAATATTTCCGTATGTAATGTATGCTACATTCATTACAGGGTGTTGTAACTCAATTTACTTTTTTTTTAAAGATAATAAAACGAATTGTATTAAACAAAAAACCTTTATTATAGTTTCATATTGATGGCACACATTTAAAGTTAGTTTTTTTTTCCTCTTCCTTTAATTGGTTAGATGGGGTTGCACTGATTAAATATAAGTATACCAATTACTCTATCTGACCAAGGAATCTTCTTTGAAGTCAGTATACATAAAGTATATATATTGACAATGATGTAAATCCTGTGTGTTTTATTCCTGACCCGTTAATTTGATATTGGTAATCTGACGAACGAATTTTCTTTTCCTTAGCAGTTGTCATTATAATATAATTCCGTAGTAATGAACATCCTTTTCATAATAGATTCAATTGTATTCAAACCCGGATTGAACATTCTTGTATGCTCATAAAAGACGGAGCGTATCCCTAAGGATTTGTGGCGAAGTTATCAGTGTGAGCCCTTGTTGGAGTAGAATTGGGCATCTCTCTTCCAAAAACATTCTTCAAATTGTCAGGGATTCCATGTTGATTTTCGGTTTCATTTTTAAGATGCCCATTGTATACAGGATTTCATCACTATAGAGTATGTCCAAAAATTGATGGGGGTATTAAAAATATCCGTGTTATAGTACATAAAAAATTATTTTTGGTCGGAATAAAATGAAATTTGGCTGATACAATCATTAGACAATATTGAATTTTTCTGATGCAATAACTTTCAATGATTGCATCATACATCAGTATTAAAGGGCTCAGAAAACACTCCAGGATGTTAGGTGAAATTCAATATCCAAAATTGTGAGAGAGCACTCATTGGAGACCATCATCTTTGACCAAAAAGAGGCAATCCACAAGGAAACTTGCAGCAAGATTGACTTCAAAGGGCTATCCAATATCCAAGTCATGCGTCCACAAATACCTGAGGTAATTATTGAATAATTTTCCATACAAACCCCGTCTGCACGCCAAACTTTCAGAAAACCAAAGAAAGGCCCAGGTTCAATTCTGTTGTGAGCGGAAAAACTGGATTGCAGATGACTGGAAATGTATCTTCTTAAGTGATGAAAGTCCATTTGAGCTATTTCATTGCCCAAATCCCCAAACAGATTGGGGTTGGACAAGAGATAATGGAGATGTGGAACCAAATGTCAAATTTCCTCTGAAAATTCAGGCAGTGACAGATCTTTACCTGATTCCACGAAACCAAACTGTGATGGCAGAGTACTATGTAACGGAGATTCTCAGCAAGTCTCTGATGTCAGCTTTGTGTCGTACTGAAGAAACTTGATCTCTTTTGAAGAGGGAAATGTTGTCTGACACATCAAAAGCCATTTTCCAGCAGCATGGTACCCCTGCTCACCACTCCAAAAAGGCACAACTTGGATTCTTTCTGGGACAGAGGCACATGACCTGCCAACAGCCCTTATTGGTCTCCCATTTAAAATTTGTGATCCTTGGTCCTAAGGAAACTCAATGTAAATGCGGCAGCAACTTCAGAGGATGAATTAAAAAAAAGAAACTGACAAAAGCTAGGAAATATTTCTCCAGATACTTTGAATAATCTGTATAAAGAGATGCCAAAATGCATAAAAAAATGTATTAACCTTAAAGGTTGTCATTTTGGGATATAAATAAAGTTTTTCACCAAAAAAAAAAAATCATTTATGTAGGTTATTTCTTGATTAAAAAAAACAAAACACCATTAGTTTTTGGACGTACTGTATATATCCTTCATATCCTTCTTTAGGAACGACGTGGGCGCGAACCTATGCTCACTGAGTTAAAGATAATAAGCGTGTTGTCCATTGAGCTATGCAATTCCATGTTCGATTGACACAATTTAAAAAATAATTTAAGATATGCTACGTTCCCCATTGTCCATACACCGTACTTTACTATCTTAATATCGGGTGATTATTTGATTTTTCTTTGTTTCTTAAAAATAACAAACTTTTTATGAAGAAGTTTTAGAGTGAAAGTTATTTTAGACCAAAATATATCAACAATTTGAATTGATAACAAATTTTATTTTATACTGTAAAATGATTTATTTATTAAATAATGAGTAATTGCTAATTCTGGAAAGGTCTTATAATTGTCGGGTTCCGTAATATATCCAGCTCCATTTGCTCGACTTGAACAAAACGATATAATTTCAAATCCTTGCTTGTCATTTAAGCATATGTTATCAGTTTTATTTCTGTAGAAACATTATTCCTGGTGTTATTTTCATTCAAATAATTTTGCAAATTTCAAATTAAGATAATGAACTGATTTTTTTTATGTATTAGAAATTGAAGCCTTTAACTGATTTTTTTTATAAAACGCACCAATAAAAACTGAACAAAGGGTTCAGAACCCTCACAACTTTTCTCAACATTGTTTTTACAAAGCTGTTATCATGATTTTTAAATTACTGATGATTTGTAAGTGTAAATCCTTCTTGGAATAGAAGTAGTTTATGCCTATATTCTTCCGAGATATTATCGAGTATTGTTAGTGTTTATCATAGTTGCTTGCAGATAAACTAATAAAATCTGTAGACAGCTAAGCTTTTCACAACATTCTTTAATGTATCAGGGTAATAATGTCATTGTTTTTTTGCATACCCAAAGGTCTTAATTTTTACAATTTTAGTCATGTACTCTCTATGACATTTCTATCTGGCAAATTTCCAAAAGCAGAAAACTATTTCTTCTATGAAAGAAGAGGATAATTTACATTATATGAATACCGTATCCCATTTTGTTTAATCATAGTTTAAGACAACATTCTTTTGTGGTTAATTTACGGAATAAATAAAGCAATAAAATGTGTACTTAAATAATACCGGGTGGTCCATGGAAATCTAAACACTTACTAATTCAATAATTCATGAAGGTTGAGAGATTGAAATTAATTCATAGGTTGATTTATTCAAGAGTAAACAATTAGTTATACAACAAAACAAACTCAAGATCCCTAGCTTACGCACAAGTAGAGAAAATGACAATATAGTTGACTGAATAATTTCCATTCACACACTCATAGCAATTGGGCGTATCCAGGACCACCCTTGACGCCGTTAGAATGTCCAAAACATTGGAGAGGAAGATGGTCTTTATCAAAAAGGCCAAACTGGACCAAGAGGAGTTAAAGACAACAGAACAGGCCAATCTCCTACAAGTTGATGAGGGCCTATACGAAATATCTCGTAGTTTCAGGCCAAACTGTCCAGAGAGCTATCAAAAAGTGGGTAGAAAGAACCCTGTAAGTGGGGAGAGGCCAATTTTGACACCAGCAATGAAATAACCCAATCTCTTCCCTTGCAAGACTCTTTTGAGTTCTTTTGAACTAATTTTGAACACTTTTGACCCCTTTACATCCCTGATGTATGTCGAGGAGAAGGCCTGCAGTACCTGTCATACAAACACCGATGCCCTCAAGGCTACTGTCAGCCAGCAATTGGGAGGCCATGATAGAAGACTACTTCTGCAGCGGGGGCTAGCTCTTCCACTGCCCCCTGGAAGCCATCATTGCACTAAAGGCGACTACATTAATGATTAAGATATCTCAGAAAAAAGATCTATGAATTTTGTTGAAATTATATTGTTAATGAATAAGATATATCTTGTTGAAGTTTAAATTTCAAAGTGTTCAGATTGTAATAGACCACTCGGTAATGTCATTTTTACATACCCGCAAGTCTTATTTTTTACAGCTTTAGTTGTCTACTCTCTACGAGATTTCTACTTGGCAAATGTCCAAAAGTATAGAACTGTTTCTTATTTAAAGCAAGAGGAAATATTAAATATAATACTCTATCCTTTTGTCAAATCATAGTTTAAGACACAATTCATTTTGTGGTTAATATAGCAAATAAGTAAAGCTATAATTTCTTGTACCTAAATAATATGTGAAATACTCACAAATTAGAAGTGGGATGTAATATTATTAAATATTTAGCTTTTTCAAGGGACGTCAGTATTGTAGAAAATGTTTAGTTTTTGTTTTAATACAATGATAAACCCCTCTCAGATTTAATTGCCCTCAATTAGACTATTACTAGGTTATTTGAAATGAGAGTGTTTTTGAACCATGTCCGCCATATTGAGGGCCTAAACAACCACAATTAAGTATGGTCAAAAATCCTTTTTCTTTATTATGATGAAGGAAAATGGTTTACTATGAACGTGTGTTTGGATGTTAATAGGTTATTGACAGCTAAATAAATCCTTCAGGATTGAAAAACTGGACATATATTGTTGAGCCCAAAAAAGTCTTCGTACTCTTTTAACTCTTTTTGCCATATGTACATTAGAGATATTTAACAATGATTTTAATTTTTTTTTCGTGATCCTTTTGATAATAATTACTATTTATTGATTATAAATATCAACTTCTTCCATAAAATATTTTTTTATGTCTCAAAAACAATTTTTGCTTATTTCAAAAGTATTCATACATCTCGAAAAAGATAAAAATAACTAACATATTTTCCAATTTTTTAAGATCTGTAAAATCCCTTTGATCATTTTTATGATTCGTAAATGTTCGAGTACCCAAATCCAGGTTAGGATTTTAATCTTTTTTGAATAATACAAGTTGACTTATACCGTACCAAGGTACTTAGTATCCAGCTCCAAGACCCGTTCTATCTCTAATGATGAAGCATATTTATTTTTGGAAATTGTTTTTACATATAGGGTATTCAGATATTTAGAAAGCTCTGATAGATTTGAAACAATGTATTGAATTAATTTATTAATGAACTCCACATTCAATGTAGTTCCTCTTAAAGATCGTCTGTCAGGATCCGATAAACGGTTTTTACGGTAGACAACTTCTCTTGCAACTTGTCGAGTGCTCAGCCTAGGATTGTAGTTGATCATGTCACGAACAAGCGTGATATTGTAGAGTCTCTGAGTCTACGGGGACGTTCTGAACAACCCTTCTTCTCTAGAAAGAAAGTGTCATCATCCATGACTCTAGTCCAGTTTAAAGCAGTCTACCATGTAGGGGAGTGTTTTGGCTTGGTGTTGGATAATTATGTGTAGATCTCAGTGACTGATTTCCCCATCTTCCAGGGGCGGTAGACATAGCTCCAAAAATAAAGATTTTCTTTCGTGTAGCGGTGAACTGAATAAAGAATACATTTGGCGCACATGTACTTTGACAATTTTCATTTAGGAAAAATGGCCATAGATGGAGGTTTACGCTTTACGGAGTGCTCATTCTAATTTCATTAATTTGGTTTGTCTATCTAATTGAATCTACGAAATTCAAATTATATTTCGTCATGTAAATTTATTCATAGGAGGGATATTAATGGATATACTATGTATGTATGGTTGTATAATGTATGCATGGAATGAAGGCTTAAGGAAAGACAAAAAAATAAAAAATAAAGGATATCAACTGCCTTAAAAGATGTATACATGCATGTATATTAGGTTGGGGAAAAAGTAATTTCGTATTTTTTGCTTTATTTCAATGCCGTATAAAAAGTGTTACAGTCATTGGATTTTATCCACTCCGTTCAACGACAATCAAACTTCGTAATGCCCTTCTCGTAGAATCCCTTGTTCCTATTGACAAAAAACTAGGACAACAAATTTTCAAAGGCCTCTATTCAGGCCAGATTTATAACCACTAATGCGTTGATCATAGACAAAAACAGATAGTAGTCACTTGGTCCCAGGTCCGGACTGTACAGTGGATGCATAAGTACTTCCCATCCAAGCTCCCAGAGCTTCCAGTGCGCCATCAGAGATGTGTGTGGCCAGGTGTTGTGTTCATGAAACAAGGTTTCTCTCTGTATCTGTTTGATCGATGTTCAGCTCCTGAACAATTCTACAACTACTAACATGACTGTCTATCTAGATATTATCTATGATTTAATCGACAATTTCAAAGACAAGCCTCCCAGTACGTGGTACATCATTTACTTCCACTACACTGGAACGAAATCACTCGAGCTGAAAGAATATCGCACCTGTATACATCACAAATTTTCTTGATCCCTTTCGACACGTTTTCCCCTCCCTGGTAGTAAAAAAATTCTTCCTTTGTGACCTCCAACCTCCACGCACGATAATTCACAACTAAACTGACCATATGCAATATTGTCTATAAAGTATTTGTAGTATACAATCACACCTTTACAATGCCGTATGTTATGAGCCAATGTGATCAGTAATGAAGAAGATTCGCTTTGTTTAAAAAAAGGGCGGGAAATGCGAAATTAATTTTTCTCCATCCTATTACATAAATACGATGCTTGTGTGTGTGCGTACTACTTTTTAATCAAATCCAATATAGGAATTATTTGAAGGAGAGAAATAGAGAGAAGGGGGGCAGAGGGGGGAATGAGTAGCAGCATCTGTTATCCAAATATTTTTTATTAATATCATATTATTATACCTATTTATAATGATAATAATATTAAAAAATATCCATTCCATAGACACAAAAATGGTTTGGTTTGGTTTTGAGATGTACTTAGTTATGTTCAATGGGCACTCGATAGAGTGCAAACCCTACGGCTATAATAAAATTGAGTGATTCATCTCAATTTATTCCAAAGTTATGCTTGATTATCCATTTTTACGTTTTGTGTTTTACCTCGAGCTCTCAAAATTTAATGGCCTCTTAGTATGTATAACCTTCGTACCAAATTGATCATTATCTATCCGTAAGAAATGCCCACTTGTAAGATGTAACTTGTTGCAACAAGTATTTATACATATCGGGACAATTCATTTGAGCAACATTTATTTCATGGTATCTATTTATTTGGGCAAGCTTCTTTTCAGCGTTGTTCATTTCAGAGAGTAATTAATTTACAAAACATATTGAGTGGGATGACATTTAAGCTCTTGGGTAGGTATTTACAAGTTGCAACTAATACTAACATGCTACGATATACATACATATATTCAAGTAATTTACTAAGCTCTATAAAACGTTCTTCTCTTGATAAAATCATTTTTAAGCAAAAAAAAAAAAGAAAAAAACATTTTACAGTTAAAGCATTTTTTATAAATTATCCAGAATAATTGTGAGAATTTTCTTTTATTTTATAATCTGTATCTTTCATTAAACCAATTAAATAAAATAATCATTTCGCACAATAATTTAACTATCATCCCCAATATTATTAAGTTATTTAAAAAAAAATGTAGTTGGATAATTCAATCTTAGTCTTTCACATGTTTCGGATCCATATTCTTAATGCGAAGTATCAAAAAGTTTATAGATTGAATATTAATGATAGGGAAAACATATAGTTTATTTCTACATTCAATGAAGCCAGACGAGTGACGAAGGATCAACCAAAAAGATCCATCCAAACTCATACGAAGCCTTCTCCTAAAATATAGTATTGAATCAAGTCAAAAATGGCCCAAGAATCAAAATTTTACTGTCATAACAATGGACAACGGAGATCCTACTCCAAGACGAGCCATGGATCGAAGTGTTTAAATGCCATGCCAAAAAAATAAATACTTATAAATAGATGTATGTCTGAGCTCTCTCAATAATTAATATAGCCGCCCTTAGCAGATATGATGGTTTCCAGGTAGCTGCGGTTGCCTGGCAGATGTATTCCTCTTTCATAGCATCCCGGTACTGGCTGAAGGGGGCTTTGTGGGCCTTGGTGTTTAGATGGCAAACACTGCAGTCCTTCCATTCGACATCAAAGGGTGGTTAGCATCGAGTCTATATTGTCAATAAAGACTTCAAAAGAACTCAAAAGACTCATTTTAAACTCTTTCAAAAGAGTTTTGTAACGGAGGAGATGGTTTATTTCATTTCTTGTATCAAAAATGTCTCTTCACCCTCACATGGCTCTTTCCACCCACTTTTTTTGATCGGTCCCAGGCTAGTCTGGTGTGAAACCTAGAGATATCTTGTAAGGGCCATCATGGATTTAAAGGGGATTGGGGGTTTTCTTTAACTCCTCTGGGTCCAGTTTGGCTTTTTTGATAGGGTCTTTCTTCCTCTCTCATGTTTTGGAGTTGTTGACGGTGTAGACAGTGGTACTGGAGAGTCCCACCTGCTTGGAGTATGCGAATCAAAAGCCGTCGATCGCGTCCAAGTGTCATTTTCTCGACTTGTACGTAAGCTAGAGAACTCGGTTTGATTTTGATTTGTAACTAATTGTGGATGCTTTAATATATCGTAAAATGAATTTATTTCAATTACACAAACTTCATTAATTATGGAATTACTCGGATTTTAATGGACACCACGGTATTTGTAAATAGAATATATTGAATTTCCTGAAGAACACTGATCAGAGTTGTCCTTAGGATTATATTTCAGGAAGGGGGCTTTGTTTTTCGAAATTAAGAAATTTAAATTTTGTCTCAACTAAATAATTTTGTCGAATTATATTTTTTTTTTAGAAATTTTTTGAATCCCTATTTTCTGATAAATTTTTTTCTGTCAACAAAAAAAAAGTTATAGTATAAAAACAAACATACCTTTGTTTGTAAGGCAACTTTGAATAAATAGGTTTTATATAGGCTTCTGAATTATACCTTCTCACTCCCCCTTCATTATATGACAGGCTGGGAGTAACTGTGAAATAAATAGCTGTTAGTATGACTGACTTATTTGTATAATAACCCTTTTTTCTGTTTATTTTGAAAGGATACTGAGAGCTTATATCTTATCCCTCACCTTGCCCCAAAGGAAGAAGTCTCAAGTTGTTAAATCCCAAGATCTCGGTGGCGAATTGCGATCACCTCTTCAAAAGATAACACGATCTGCAAACGTTTCCCGTAAAATAACGATGGTTTCGTTGCTGTTGTGGTACGTAGCACCATCCTGTTGAAAGTAAACATTTTCCAGATCAATACCATCCAAATCCGCCCATAAAAAAAATAATTTATCATCTCTCGATACTGCAATTCATTTATCATAATTGTTGCTTCAGACTTATTTACGAAAAAGTAGGGTCCAATGAATCCGATTTCCGTGCCCAAGATGCGACAGTTTTGCTTGTTGATGTTGCCATTAAGGGGTAAATGGGCCTCATCAGTCAAGATGAAAATTTCATAAAAAGGATACGGTCCTGTAAGCATAGCTGTGGCGTCCATTCAGCTGATATATTTTTCCACTATTAATGACATACCCTTCTCTTTAATTTGAAATAAACATCGGATCATTTATTTCAAAAATTGCTTTCATCTTTAAAAAAAAAAAAAAAAAAGAATTGACTCTAATCTGTCCCAATTTCTTCTGTCTTAGAATGATCCATGTATAAAATTCATGTCTCTAAATGGTCGTAATTAAATACAGTATCCAGGAATTTGGAAAAAATCCGCAAGTATTATTAATTACAAGTACATATTTTATCTCCAGGATCAACAAAGGAATATCCACCTCCTTTCCCTTGATACATATTTACCTACTATTTTCTAGCTCCCATAGGTCTACTTCCGCTATCCTAAAGATCGAGACTACGATAATAAAAAAACAAGTAACAAATAAAATAAAAATATTGGCAATCATACTTCGATATTATTGAAATAACATTGAATAATTTATATTATACAATATTGTACCAAAATAGAAGTCCCATCGGGGATCCGTAATAGATAGATAAGTATGAATAAATTATACATATTTTTCAAAATAAAGTCAATATTTAGATATTACATATTTAATTTAGAAATTAGAGAAAGAGTTCAAATTGGATATCCATTTACAGAGTTTTCCTTGCAAGTTTTACAGCACCTAAAGATATACAGAATGTCCCATCGAACCGTGAATTAAACTTTAGAAAGCCCTCATTCAATAATTTATGATTTCCCCCCCGTAAAATTAATTGTCAAAACAATGAAACGATGAATGATTAAGAAACAAAATTTATTCACCATACAAAGGACTAAAGAAATCGAGAGTCTTCTTGGTGCAGAAATGAGTTATGACGAGATATCTTGCATCGTCTCTTTACAAAGGTTAAAAAGTTAAAAGAACGCTAAAAAGAGCCTTGAGTTGAAGCCTGTACTTTCTGTTCAATATGGTCTCCGTCCTCACCAGACAGCAACTCTCTTGACTATAGGATTTGGGAACCATCACGGAGAAGGCCTCCCATATGAATGTGGGTACCTTAAGGCTATCGTGAAGAAGGAGTTGGGTGACATATTGGAGGAATATGTGAAGAATGCCATCAAGTCCTTCCGGCATAGGATCGATGATATGGTCAAAACCAAGGGTGGCGGATTTGAGATTTAATTTTTGAAGAAAGTAAAATGAATATTATAGATTGGGTAAAAGAAATCTTGATTGAGTGACTTGATATTATATTTTTTGAGGAATAGAAATAGAAAAAATCAAGTATCGAGCTGTAATTAAATATTTGTTTTCAAAACTGTGTAACCTTTAAAAACATTCAAACAATAGCAGACATATAAAATGTTTGATGGGGCAATCCAACTCGGAGTAATTGAGCCAAGGACAAAAAGTGTTTCGCGAACAATAATTTGAATGTGTTACAGAGATGGGAGTATTGCTTGATGAAGTGTGTGGAGTTACAACTCATAAAAACCCTCAAATCAATTCACTCAAACGACTGTTGCATAACAACTCTGCGTCCCAAATGGATGCCATTTTGGTGAGACACTGTGGACAGATGCTAGATAGATCTAACCTAGCTTTTATGTACAGGTGGTTGTCATCTCCTCCTTGAGATCAGAAACGTTTCAGAACACCCTCGTAGTTAAAATACTGCCTTTTAGAGGGCTCTTTAAGTATTGGGGCAATTTCCAATGACTGACGAGATGAATGGGGCAGATTGTAAGTCCTGTATAAAGATCTGATAGAAGCCGATTAATTTGAGTTCCGTTGTCACTGCGAAAATGTTGGTATGAGGGTGAGAACTTACCGCCTGTCAAATAGCCCCAACATTCTCATATATTTATTGAAAAATGCTTATACTATTAACATAGAAATCTTAAATTGTTGTTTTAAGTATGGAAAAAAAGCAAACCCTGAAGCAATGAGATGAAGAGGAATGAAGAAGTCTATGTACATATGTATACTTATATTTGAATGAGCATGTATTAAGAAAAAGAAAAGAGGAAGAGAAGAAAAAGAATGTAAAAAAATAATAATATAAAAATAAATTTGTGAAAGCATCTCAACAAAAAAAAAACAACGGAAAATAAAGCTCAATTTAATGTATTCAAACAAATAAATATATACATACATACATATAGGACTTTTATTTATTATAATAAGACAATACGCACCCAGTAAAATTAGAATTTCTTCTCGTATCTACATATTGTAGTATATATGTAGTACTCTACAAAATAATATTTATTTATAAGTACTATTATTAAGGGGATGAGGAAGAAGTCTAATTTGACAAAAATATATTGTTGAACAAAGAATAAGAGAATTGAGGAGGGTAGAAAGAAAAACATAAGACGTAACCAAACTAAAGGGCTTTTCATTTTGCAGGTCCTTGGCATCATTGGATAGTTTGTTTTCCCAAACCTATAGAAAAAAATACAGGCAGTCACCCTGACAAAAGAAGAATCTTTGGGCTTAGCTGTCATGATGCTATATATTCAATTAGCTGATATTTATTGATATAATTCATAAACGGGATATTGAATGGAAAACAATTGTTTCAAATACAACCCTCTGCACAATTTTAAGTAATAAAGCTATTGGAAAAATATCTACACCATGGCAGACTGCTCATTGTATCCTTTTGGTATGGAACACCTATATATGAGTCAAATACAACGAGTGACATAAAAAAAGAGAGGGACTCCCACCTTATGCGATGATATCATAACAGTTAATGATCTTAATATAAACCCCTCCTTGGTCTTTTTGTAGGTGGTCAATCTAGTTTGAAATTGTTGCTCCACAAGGAGGGGGTCACAGCGGAACTCCAAATATAAGGAAATTTTATTTTTTACGACGCTCTATGCAAAGGCTCTTGGAGAGCTTTCAATTCCACCATTAATGCCTGTGTTGATTGTCTTCATGTTCGGATTTTAAAGGGATTGAATGCCAACGGGCAAGAAACCATATAATCTAATTTAATAATAGTGACGATATGGTTTGGAGTATCAAATCTTCTTCTGATAATATTAAGGCATTGGATTTTGTTTTGTATAATACAAAAACCCGTATTGCGAATGAGTTATACACCATTCAACCACTGGAGGCTGAAGAATTACGAACAATTTTTATATCTGCTGGAGCATGAGACTCAGCTTTGTCCTTGAGGATACCAAATGTTTGTGTTATGGATAGCAATATGGAACAGTTTTGGTATGATACACAAGGGAGATTCAAAACGAGCGGGTTTTTCCAGTAGAGATTTCTTGATAAGCGCACACGAGTTCTGTCAAATTCATACGTCATTTTTACTCATTATTGTTTGACAAGATACGCCACAACAACGTGTACAAATTGTTCAATTGTACTATGAAAATGAGCGTTCTGTGAAAGTAGTTTTTCGCAAATTACGTCCAACATATGGTCCACATAATCGACCTTCAGAATCCACAATTCGCAGAATAATCGACAAAATTTGAAGGGGCAGCAACTTGCTGGGGTGTCCCGTCGGGTGGTAGGCCACGAACAGCTCGCAGCGTAGGAAATATTGCAGGTGTAGCCGAGAGTTTACCCGAAGATCGTGCAGAATCAACGGCGAACGTTATCGCGCCATGGTAACATACTTTTTGATACTTCAAATTGAAGCACATGGTCTCCACGATATTGGGTTCCAACAAGACGGCGCCACTTGCCAGACAGCGTGCGTAACAATGGACTTATTGGGACATCATTCAAGTGAGCAATTAATTTTACGTTTTGGCCCGGTGAATTGGCCACCAAGATCATGTGATATCCCACCTTTGGACTTTTTTCTTTGGGACTACGTAAAAGCATAAGTCTATGTGGATAAACCAGCAACAATTGAAGTATTGGAAGCAAATATTGAGTGAGTTTTTCTTGAGATTCCGGTCACAATGCTCGAACATGCTTCAATTTGGAAGACATTGGTGTTTCCATCAAGACAATGAACCAAATTACACATCCATAAAAAGTTCAAGAAAGCTCAATAGGCAAAAATTTAGGGTAATAGACTGACCAGCTCAATATCCTGACCTTACCCCTGTTGAAAATCTATGGACTACATTGAAAAAACAGTGTGAAAAAGGCATCCAACCAATCTCAATGACCTTTGGAGATTTTCTCAAGAAAAGTGGACCAAAATCGATCCCAGTGTTTGCCTCAATTTCGTAAGGAATTAACCCAAGTGTATTCAATATTTGAAGAAGGCCAGAGGCCATGTTACATAGTATTAATTCATTTTGTTCTTTGGGTATGAATACTTTTGAAAGGCCAAAAATGATATTTTCTTTATTTACACCGAAAATTGAATAAATTATTATTATTTTTTTTTTAGTTAAGTATAAGTTTAGTATTTTTTTAAAATAATATGTTGGATTTTAATATAATTAGGATTAATGATAGTCTGAGAGTGCTTAAGAGATAAATAGCAGTTGGTATGATTGACTTATTCGGCTAACTACCAAATGATTGGAGGTTTTTTTCTGTTTCTTTTTTAAGTAAAGCTGTCCGATAAATAGAGACTTTTTATAATTGTCCTACACACAATAATAATTTCAGAAAAAAACCCCTCAGGGTTCCTCTCTGCACAAGATTTTTCTATGAATTCTCTGAGACGTGTGCCTTACACTCCCCCCCAATTTAGGTAATATTCTACATATACGAAAAAGGAGAAGTTGCGTGATGTGATTTGACAAAATATGTAACTATATAATGTATAAATTATTATTCACATACCTATATACATATTTATTCAAAATGGCATTATGTACATTAAGCATATGTTAGTAAATGATATTATTATCGAAGTAAAGACACAAATGGAAATAGAAGGATAATGACTCTATGTACTGGAGTTGCTGTAGGTGTTCATTTTTATGATCTTATTGTTTTATTGTATGATTATAATGATACCTTGAATTACATACATTCATATAATATGTAGATGTTTTATGTATTATGATTATAGCTCCAGTATACACTATACACAGAAGGGTTTGTGGTTATACCAAATAGTACAATGTATCTAAGGAAATTCTTGGAATAATAATAATAAAATCATAATAACGACGTATGTATATATGTATAAGCTCATTAATATTAATTTAATGTTTATTATCTACTAGCTATGAGTCCCTTAGCTCATATAACTCGCTCTCTTTACGCTCATCTATCCTCCTACTTTTCACCACCCTTGGCACAACCAAAAAACGGGGGGAAAAAAAAAAAAAAAAAAGAAGACAATATTTACAGATGTAGAAAATATGACCTGTAACGCGAGCGGTATTTGTTAACATTGCAAACTGAACAATGTTGCATATTTTTCATAGCTGTGATAAGTTGTTATTTTGAAGAGAGATCGTCAAAGTACTAAGAAAATAATAATAATAATGGCCTTGGAAAATAAAAATAAAAGAATCAACAAAAGTCTTACGATCGTCCAATGCCACAAATGAATAGGGCACAAAACCAGTCGATAGAATAAGGGCGAAAAAATCAATCAACCATTTGGTAGAGGCTAAATTTTGGTCCACGGTCTATGAAGATAGTTTTGTACGATATAACTTTGCAAATCAGTCTTCCTTTTTCGAAACCTAAATTTATTCACATAAAATACACATGATAAATTAAAAGCAATTAATTTAATCATCCAATAAAACTTCAACTAATAAAATGTTTATAGGACCACTATTTAAAAAACAATAAACCCAATTTAAAAAAAAGTGCAATGTACAGATTTTAATGCAATTCAAGGCAAATATGAGGCATGTGAGGTCGTTGTGGCTATCAAAATCGTAATTCCAGAACAGGTGCTTCAAATTACAAAAAAGAAATTGTTCACATAGATTAAGATCTGGGATTGAGGGACCTTGTTTAATCACAAGCACTACATTACAGCACTTTGCTCGCTAATCCTTGTTGGTCTGAGAGATAGAATGGGCTACCCACATGCTGAGGAGGTTTTTGTAGCGGTAATCCTCAGTCAAAATTCTAAGAACCGCTTTTGGTAGTAGGGAAAGCTCCGCCGAGACCCCCACCCCCCCAAATACTTAAGTGGGGTTTTTTCTTTACCAGGTTCTTGATTTGGGCGATGTTGTTGGGTAACCTTGTCTCCCGGGGACGTCATGATGAGACACATTTCTTGAGCTTAAAAGTGCATTCCGGATCTCCCCAGCCCAACGAAAGATGATTTCACAAGTAGGGCAAACATTAAGGTAAGCGATAATGAAGTCAGTGTTGATCTCAGACACTGTTTTGCCCAGTTTGTAGCGTATCAAAAAGGTCGAGGGAAAATTGTGAGTCGCCAAGTTCAGCAACGAATCAATAAACATTTGCAAATGTGGTATTAGCTATTTAGTTCCTAAAAAATACGTAGGGATTACTTCACTTTTTATCTGTTATACTATTAGAACAAAGTTTATTTCTTCGTTGACCTCTAACAATTCAGAACAATGCTGTGTATTACTGCTTATAATTACATATCTACATATGTCCAGGCTCATAGGAATAAAAGGCCCAATGTCTTTTAAGCGTAATAAACATAGCAGCATAAGATAGAAAAAAATCTCATTATTAATCAATTCCATGTGTGTACGATTCTTTTTTTTTATTGGTCCGTTGGTAGTCAGTGGTTCTTTATTTGTATTGTTTTTGAAGGCCTTTAAAAAAAAGCATGCAAGTAAGTAACAGGAACAAAAAAAGGCAGGCAAGCAAACAAACAAAGAATAAAGAAATAAATAAACATCTAATTAATGTGAACTATGTAGAAGGGCTTTTTAATAGGGCAGCAAAATGATACAGTAAGGAAGATTACATATATATATTTCTTCATTCTTAATGGTCTGAAGAAAGCCTAACAAAAAGAATTACAAAAAAACAACAACAATGTATTCTCCCATAAAAACAATTAGTTTATAAAATATATATTTATATAATTTGTATGTAATTGTGGATGAGTGTGTACATGGGTATATTGGGACGGGGGTTGCAACATTTGAGTTGTCTGCCTTTTAAATTCTGCACCCCCCAAAAAAAAAAAAAAAATGTTGTCATATCTGGATTGGATGGTCCATTGAAATCTAAACACTTACTAATTCAATAATTTATGAGGATACAGCAATTGAAATTAATTCTTATTACTGTATATTAAAACATATACAAATATTTACAAAATAAAACAAACCGGAGCTCTCTAGCGGACGTACAAGTCCAAAAAATGGCACTTGAATGTGAAGGACTAATTTCCATTCGCGCACTCTAAGCAGTTGAGCGTCCCCAGAACCACCGTTTACACCGTCTGCCAGACTGAAAAGTTGGAAAAGAAGAAGGGATACGTCCAAGAGGACAAACTTGACAAGAGGGAGTTAAATAATACAACCTCGGCCAATCGCCTAATGTCAATAAGGGTCCATGGGAAAGATATTGGGGTTTTACACCAGACTGTATAGAGAGCTATCATAAAAGTGAGTGGAAAGAAGGATGGGTACGGGTAAAGCTCTTACCTATGGACTCATACCCGGAACATCAATGAAAAATATAACCGCATTTTACACGTCAAAATAGGTACTCGGCGGGTAGTATTTGATCAAACGAATCCGTGTATTTCCTTTCTTAGGCGGGTACCCGTTTAACTCAATTTATGTTTGAACCCCTATAGCATATCTTAATGTAGACAATAAAAGAAGATCACTTGTATTAAAATAACACAACCTTGTATATTTTATTCAGTTTATTATATGATTACAACTCTAAGGTATATTGATTTTTTGTTGTAGTCCATTGAAATATTTCCACCAATATATTTTCCTTTCATCAATTAAAATAAACATTGCCTATGCATATTTTATTGTATGAGATGAAGTTTGTGGAAAAGTGTGATCTTTTTCCGACTTGCCAAGGCATATACCTGGATAGAGCTGGAAGTAGTAAGGAATGATTATTTGATCATAATGAATGGCATCCTGATGATGATTTTATTGAGCAAAGCCTCCCAATGCAATCATCAAAGGGTAATGAAAGTTAGTAGTATACTTCTTAATTATTGAATAATTATTCATAGATGTCTATAAATCCATAGATGAACCCTCAACTACTGAGAACAAATGGAGTTATTTTTCTGGAGCATTAGCCCCAAAGTCAGGATCCTCTTTGAATAGAGATTTTCTACAAGAACCAAGATGGACAAAAAGGTGGATTGTCATCTCTGAAAATAAATAAAAACTGCTTGTGGGAGCAGTATCTCTAATATGGTGCAATATTTAAAGTATCTTCATCTTGCGTAATTTAGTAAAGATTTTAACAAGGTTCCTAATATATCAGAATATATGTATATTGTCACAAAGTCATCCAATCCTCGAAAAAAGAAATTAGACAGTCCCTTTTTGGAAATGATTATCTTTTATGTTGAAGATCCCAGATTCTGAAATTTGGTCGACAATCTTGATCCAGGATACATTTTGCCACATAAAAAGACACTTTGTAATACATTACTCCCTCTTAAGTACGACAGACTGCAGACTCCTCTCATGGGGGAATAAGAATCTGCAGAACCGATTTCCATCACTACAGATAATTTGGAATTCCTGTAGCAATACCCCCTATATTTTTTTGACCTCACAATTCATCAATCGTATGCAAAACCCAGATCAAAGTCGGGTATATCTTCAGCAGAGATGCCTTGCTTGCCATTCATTTATGACCACCCATAATGCAGATAATTTTCAATCTTTCAATGAAAATACTATCCTCAAGCTATCCATTAAGAAAAAAGTTCATTAACTCATTAATCTTAATCTATAATTCTTTTGTATTATTGTTTATTTTATGATTAAATAGACATAAAATATTTAACAAAATAAATGATAAAATACTTTCTCTTTGATTACCCGCGGGTAATTAAAAATACTCGAGGATCAATAACACTCTTTTTTTACTCGAATTATTACCCGAATTTACTCGGGTCCAAAGATTCATTACCTGCAATTACCCGTACACCAAAAAAATACCATCAGCTCATTTCGATTTATCCATATCCTCCATTGCAAGACTCTTTTGAACTCTTTTTTGACATTCCCCATTCCCCCCCCGCCCCCTCTACAGCCCTGACGCCAACCCCCTCAACTACTCCTTTTGGGTGCATGTCGAGGGGAGGGCCTGCGGTGTAAAACCCACTGTTAACCAGCAGTGGGCGCAATGATAGTGGACTACATGCGCAGTATGTGTCAAGTTTTCTGCCACCGCTTGGAAGATATCATTGCTACTAAGGTTGGCTTCATCAATGGTTAAGAGGGCTCACATACACATCTATTTATAGTATTAATTTTGTTGAAATTGTATTTAAAAAAAATTAATTATATCTATAGAAGTTAAAAATTCAAACTGTTCCGATTTCAAAGGACCACTGGGTATAATCAAAATACGCTTATAGTCAACCTTCTGTCAGATACCAATGTTGTTACAAAATTAAATACTTTGCATAGAAGAAACAAGACGATAAAAATCCGTATAAAGTCAACTTTTTCGTCACTCTTTTACTAGTATCAACGACATACGAATCCATGAGAAGTAAGAATTCCCATGATTATTTCTTTCTTTTTATAGGTACAAATCGTCAACTGGCGTCAACGTTTTTGAACTTTATATTTATTTTTAATTTGATTTCACATTGCTTTTGAATCAATGAGTAAAAAAGGGATCTGTGTAAAGGATAAACAAAGTTTAGCAATTTGTAAACAGAAAAACAGTTGATGTGTGTCCTATTTCTTCTTTTTTGTTTATTATTTAATAAGTCATGTGTGTGTTAAAATCTCCCTCTAAAAGAAGAATTCTCGCCAGTTTTAGGTGTAAATTGATTTAAAAATGAATCCTTAAATAAATAGATATTAATTTAAATATAATTAAATTATTTTCCATGGATTATTGCTAGTTAAATGTAGCAGTCAGTCAGTTTCTCCCTCCAGAATCATATTACAGACAGCTCATATCAACATAGGTATTAATGTAATAAAATTCAGTGGAAAGGAGTGTACCATTTTTTGATTCCGAATCATTTTCATATAGGGGTTCCGTATTGTGTGTTTATCAGCACTTCCGTATCATTTTACTTAGATCTGTTCTACAACTATTTCAAGTGATAATTTGTACCTATTCTCCGTCACTAATCCTTAATTCTTGTTCTCTTTAAAGAAGGTAAAAAGAGACAATCCTTTAGTTCATGCCTTGATAGACCTCCCAACACTACCTGAATGCAGATTAACTCAATTCCTATTCTCAAACTTTCGGGTAATTATGAATAAATTAGATTTTTATCTGAATAAACTTTATAAACTGTCAATGGTTTAGTCTAAAATTTACTACAGCAGAAAAATCAGCAGACCTCTGCTGGCATGCCTTTTGTTGTAATACTTCTGTTAGAGCTCTGTAGTGAGCATGCTATAACCTATCGATCTTTAGTGACGTCATTTATATTCACCCTTTTTTATAATAGAAGAAAAAAGGTTAAGAAGCGGCTTCAGATCAGAGCAGTAAGAGGTCCTCTGGCAGCTGTAGATGCCGGTAAATGGGGATCAAGGATGACGTAGATAATACGATCAACAGAAGTCCTGCCATGCCTATAAGCCAGCATTCCTAGGTTCTTAAGGTCCGTAATTGCACTATGAGGAGGCATGTGAAGGATTTGGGGAATGCCTTTTATGTACGACGACATCGGCAACTGCTTTCAACAGCTATCAAGGCCAACTGAGTCAAAAGAGGCCATAAATTGTTTGCTTGGTTAAAGTATAAAATTTGGTTTGGCCACCCTTATCCTCCAACGGTTACCCTCTCGACTTTTTTCGTTTGTTTATAACAAGACATAAGACGTCATTTAATTCCCTGTTACTTCTTTGGGGTGTTTATTCACCCCAGAGTAGAAATTCATAGTGAAATCTAGCGAGTATCTTATTTTTGCTGTTCAACCTTATATAGAAAAGTTCAAGTACTCGAAGCTGGTTCGGGTCTCAGATTTTTTCACATAGTAAAAGTTTACTTATACTTTACTATCGTCCTTTGGATCTAGGTCCAAGACCCGTCCTATCACTTGACCTTTATAGAGAGTAAGACAATCTCATACTCAATCAATGTTTTCCCTATTCATCGTTGGATAAATAAGAAAATGTGAAAAATATTATTTAAAACAGTGGTTTACAACCTAGGGTTATCGGCCCCAAATGGGGTTATTAACTGATTTTGAATATTCTGTAAATTATTCTGAAAAACACATTAAAACAGTTTTGTACATTACTAAAATGCCACTCAATGTAACAGTTCCTTCAACACAACGTCTGAGCAAGTAGTTAATGAATTTGGTATCTGTTTTGTTTTGTTCGCGCACCCGCTATTGCTCCTCCACCAACATTGTTAAATCAGCCACTTTCCAAATAGATTTAGCCAAATTATCAAGTATCTGTTTTTTTCCCTCACATAGTTTCATTTTTGTAAAAATAGGTAGAATGGTGGAAAGACGTAGTTTAATGGACAACGCGCTTGGTAGAAATTATTCTCTTGAACTCAATGTGTGTAGGTGTGCGCCCTGGTCTTTCCAAGAGAAGGAAATATACTTTGTGTATATGCACATCAATCAATAACGATTACATACAATAAGTTACATCTTACACCAAATTACCTTCCTTAGATGAACAATGATAACAACAATGATACAAACGCATTTATTTCAAAACAGAGACAGACATACCCTTTAGCTTTAAAAATTAAAAGTTGTTTATAATTCTGAGTTACGTAGGTAGGGCTATGTTTCATTCTGATCACACAAGATTTCTGGGCTCAAGAGGGCAAGTTTGTTAGTTCTCTAATAAGTTGATTTTTTTTATAAAACAAGATCGATTCTCCGTGTCTCAAAGGGATTTTTAAAGGTTAAAAATCATAAAACGAATTATTATACCATCAGAAGAAGGGAGAACGTATATTAAATACGAATTAAGAAAGGGAATTAGGAAGAAGATGAGCGAGTTCATCTTAGCGTGTCTCTTTAATCTTAATTAAGGTTGAAGAAGGAACGAGACAAACTAGCAATGGCAATGCCAATAAATAACTCACGAGGTCAAACATTTGAATAAATTGCTTTATATTTACAAAAATCAGTATTTTCACATGATCAATTATATGTTGCATTTTTAAGAGTGCCAAAAGGGAGCGCTGATTTGATTATATTTACTTCAAATGGATAGAAAACAACAAAAAAAGTTTTATACAGTAAGGTTTTACAATAGAAATTAACCTATTGAATAACTATAGTTTATAGTAGATCGTTTTAATTTAGAATTTTGGCATAAACTAGCTAAAAATGAATACAAAATGTACAATTTTTCATTCGCTATCTTTAAGATAGCGTGTTCGTGCTAATGTGTATATAAGGTAATATAAGAATTGCGGTTGTTTCTTGATAGTTTGTTCTGAAATGGGTAGTGTTACTCAATGCCAGTGACATCAATCCTCAATCACCTCAGCCACCATTGATTCCTGCTTATTTCCTTTGTAGATATGGGATGGGATTTACGGCTATTTTTTTCCTTTCATAATTAATCATTAGAGTTGCCATTTTAATTTTTTTCTTCTTTAACCTCTCTTCATTCTACTAGAGAGATTACACACGTAATACATATTAATAATTAGGTCTCTTTAAAAAAGTGTTTCCCATGAAAACAATTCTCAAATTTGAGACATATAATGTTTAATAAAAATACTCGAGTAAAATATATCTATATTTCTTTGAAATAATTAAAAAAAGATCATTTCAAATGCAGGGCTTTTAAATTAAATAGGAACTAAATTATGAAATTAATTAAGTAACTAAAAACTATTGCAAAAATAAAATAAAAAACAAATAACTATTAATTAAATATGTGAAATGAATTTATTTTGAAACTGTCTAAAATTGCAAACCAATCGACGGAGGAACTATACAACATTTATTGTACAAGAGGTATAGTATTTTATTAGATATTAAAGAAAAGCTCCATGAAGGTAAACCAATATTAGAAATCTTAATTAAAAAGGATGAATATTCTAATGCAGCCGCAATCATTATTTTTCTTAGAGTTTCTACTCTGATTGTCTCTGCAGTAGTTAATTTTTAAGCAATCAAGCCTTTGCAGCTTGAAATAGCATGCTCAAATACTTGATTTTTTGCATTACAGGGAGTCTAAATAACAATTTTCGGTTTTAATATTTTTACATAGCGATAATGTTTAGGAATTAAAACCCTATTTATTTTTTTATCTGTCAAAAAATATGTCGTCTTGATTGATGTGGCCTCCACAGCTTTACCATTTGTAGGTGATATGATCTTAAAGGAATAGGAAGGGTGGTTCAAATAGATTATTTGGTAAAAAAATACGCCCCTGAACTGAAGAGGATTCTCTGGTTATAAAATAAATTTTGGAAAAAAGCTAGGGATTGAGTTAGATTTTTCTTTTCCTGTTTTAATTTTTGATTTGTTTTGCTGTTGTTAATTTGTTAAGTACATTGGTTAACAGTATTTGACTATGTCTTTGTGATTATGTGAAATTTCATATTTAAAATTTTTCGCATGTTGTAAGTTTTTAGACCATTTAGAAGGGAATTAACTTTTTTAACTATAATATTAAATGATGTTGTATACACAAACGCAAATTTCCTTTTGTGTCCTTATTTCAATTTTTGTACCTCTAATTATTTATAAATAAAGACCTTCCGGTTGAAAAATAAATGGAAAATATGTCGTCTCTCAATGAAACCATATTTTCTCAGGTCTGAGGCCTACACTCACCCGCATTTAGACCATATTTTCATCTCTAATGATATAATGATTCATTAACCAAATGATTAAATACTCTTGTAGAGCTGTTTGTAATGTCTTTGTTTACAAGTCCAATCAAGGATGATTTTTTTTTCTATTATTTTATTATTATTCGCTTCTGTTTAATTGCATTCCCTAGTTCAATTGCTACATAAATTATGGGGGAGAGGGGAATAAGGAGAGAGGAAAGAGGCAGGCATTAAAATCATGTAATAAGACATTAAGCTTGAGAAGAAGAAAAAAACTTTTTAATTACTTTTTTGCCGTTCTCTTAATGTCAATATCCTAAGAGACTCTCATTTTTATCTTATTTAAGTAGATAATGTTATACCACCTTTATAAAGTGTGGTTGTTGGTGCCTCTGTGAGTAAGTTTCATTCTTTCTCTCTTTCTGTGACTCTAATTTATAAGGGTACACAGTTTATGTGACGTCTTTTGCAAATACTAATACGTACAGAGAGTAAAATATGAGTTGGATATAAAGACATTTCACCATGTGAGGTGTGAGAGGCCGGATCATCTCTGACAGTTAAATATATACTTATCATAAAATGAAATAGGAGGAAAGAAAGGGTACAAATATCAAAATGCATGGAACTACGCACTTGTATCACGTTATATTTGGTAGGAATGGGCATTTCATAGAGTACAAAGGGAAGACAGGACCAATAATTATGGTTAAAGTTGTATGAAATATGATTAAAACACGTGCAAGATCTTTTTTAACACTTCCTGGTCCTTAGAAATCTAAACAATTACTCATTCAATTATTAATGAAGGTTGAGTAATTGAAATTAGTTTGTATATCCATATATTAAAACATAAACATTTAGTTACAAAACAAAACAAACTTGAGAACAAGTTGAGATTTTGATACTGGAATGTGAGGACCACCGTCTACACCGTCATCATGTCCGGAGCGTTGGAGAAGAAGAAGGACTCTGTCAAAATAAAAACTATCTGTACCCTGAGGAGTGACAGTTGGTGTGAGGACTTCCCCCGCTACCTGGAAGCCATCATAAGTTATATCTTGTGGAGGTTTGAAATTTAAAATGGACGAGTCTGTATTGGTCTTCTGAAAAGTATTTTTTATTTAACCTTCTGTTAGTGACATCCTTTTTTAAAGCCATTTAAAGCCACTGTCAGCCAGCACTCCTGAAACAAATTTCTTAAAATTAAATCACTTGCCTTTTTAAATACTTTAAAAAATGCTTGAATTATGTCAGAACATTGATAAAATAGTGTCGTGCATTAAGGATACTAAGGATATACTAAACAAATTTAATTGGTTATATCAAAAGGAACTATTAAAAAATGGAACTTTATGAAGGATTGATACAACCCCCTAATTGTGAAGTAGAAAGTTCTGATAGTTTTTTACTTTATTTTAACAATAAAGTTTACATAGTTAGGATTATTCGATTGAGATGGTTTCAAACGATTTTCTTGCTAATCTTCAGTTCCTGGGCAACGGAATAAATACTCACATGCCAATCCAAATCGACCATTTCTTTTCTTTGATCGATATTTTCGACGTCGATATTGGCAAAACAGAATTGTTGGAACCACTGCTACCTGTTGCATTCCATACTGTATTGGCCCATAAACAGCACAACTTTTATTTGGCTCTACAAAAGAATGTATCAAATTTTCTCTTTTTTTACTTCCCTTTTGGTACACTACAACTCCCAAATGGCTTCACCAATCACCAAACTGTAAATAACTTTTTTTTAAGTCCACGCTTAACCTTTAAGCATACTTTAAGCTTTTTTGATGCGATGTATTAATCGTCAAATATAGTTCACTAAAGACATCTAACGAAAAACGCTCAGAACATTTTACTCTACCTAATATTTTGGATTAAAAAATAGACCATGAGCAAATAAAAAAAATAAGTTCGACTCGTACAAAAACCGGTAGCAAATCATTCGAAATTTGCACAATCATTAATGGGTTTAATAATTAAGAGTGTATTAAAAGATACGCCACTTAATAAATGATACTCCCGGGTCACATTTTGAGAATAATATAATTAGAACATTATTAATTTCTACTTAAATAATATGTCCTTTTAAAAAGATATATAAACGAGAAACGAGAAAAAAAAGCGCCATCTGTTTTTTTGAAATGTCCTATCCATCATCAATATTAAATATGTCTTCTTCCAGCTGAATCCCTATGAATAAAAAGTATATTATGTATATATATATATAGAATGACTTATTATATATTAATATTTATAATAATAATTTGTGAAATTGGGCTATAAAAAAGGAAAAGAGAAGAGAAAAAAAGAAGAAGAAGGCGAGTGATTTAATTTTATGGAGTTTTGTTTTTATGGTGTAATGCTCCATCTGGAGGAGATAAAAGTGATTTATGAAGTTTTAAAAACGACTACTATGTAGGTTTATTATTATTATTAATAAATATAATAATACAAACTCGGAAAGAAACACGAAATCTACTTCTTCTTTTTTCTTTTCTTTTTTTGAAAAAGGAGATAAAAGAGAGGGAAAAGAAAAGAAGAAGTCAAAGTCAGAAATGACGTAATAAAAAAATGGAAGTATAACAAGGAGGGAAGATGAAATAATTTAATGGCTAAAAAGGATCATATTCCTTAGCTCTCTGTCTTTATTTCTTCTGTAATGCTATTATCATAATAAATGTATCTCAAATGATTTATTCCTATGCTCCGTTGTATCATTATTATGTATGTATTAGTATCAGTTCTTTTAATGCTCATAATATGAGGATATAAAGAGAAAATATGATTTTCCAGAATATTATGTTATTAAATCCATAAGGGAGGTTGAGTGATGGGAGTTAATGTATTTGTTTTTTAAATACGTCACGACGTCATCCCATTTACATAAATGTATATACCGAGTGACCCATTGAAATATAAATACTTATTAATTCAATAATTAATAAAGGATTAGATATTGAAATCCATTCATATTTCGATATATTAAAGCATATGCAATTAGTTACCAAACAAATCAACACTGAGCTCTCTAGCTTAGGTACAAGTCGAGAAAATAACACTTGAGTGTGATAAACGAATTTTCATTCGCGTAATCCAAGCATTTGAGCGTCTCCAGGACCAACTTCTACGCCGTCAGCAAGTCTGAAAAGTTGGAGAGGAAGAAGGTATCTATGAAAAAGGCCAAACTGGATCCGGAGGAGTTAAAGAAAACAGTCCAAACCAATCACATCAATTCAATGAGAGCCCATGCACGAGATCTAGGGGGTTCACAGTAGACTATCCAGAGATCTATAATAAAAATGAACGGAAAGATGTGAGGGTGGAGAAGACACAAATGAAAACCATCTCATCTCTTCTAAGACTCTTTTAAATGAGTCTTTTGAACTCTTCTTTGATACTTTTGGCCCCCCTACCACCCTGATGCCAACCTTATGTGTAGATGTCGAGAGAAAGACCTGCAGTGTGCGTCATCCATACACCTAAGCCTCAAAGCCAATCTCAGCCAGCACTGGGACGACATGACAGAGGACTACATCCGCCTGGAAGCCATAAGTGCCAATGAGCTTGGTTACATTAATGCTTAAGTCAGCTCAGACTATTTATAGTATTAATTTGTTGAAATTATGTTTTTAATTAATAAATTATATATTGTTCAAGTTTTAAATAATGTCTTCAGATATCTTTTAATATATTAAGAATATTAAGAAAGTTGACTCCTCAGGAATTAACAAATAATGACAACAGCTCAGGATTCGAAAGTTGACTCTTCCGTGTACCAATACGGAAAAAAAACCGGGTGAGCTAAAAAAATACACCCGATTTTCCTCACTAGATATTATTCATGACGTCCTTAGAATAAACATCAAATGATTACAACTAAGATATTAGTAATTAGCCATTTTAAATATCATTAGAATATTAGAAAATGACTGAAAGTGGATTTGTCTTTTCATTCTTCCCCGTTTGTTTTTTCATCAGCTCTCCAATTTTTTTTTATTTCTCTTTTCTTCTTGCTGGATGTTGTTGGTTGAGATTTATGTTTATGACCATTATGAAGGAACAAAGTCCCTAGAAGAGGCAAAAATAAAAGAGAAGAAATCATAATAATAATACTATAACCCCAGCGATGCGTGTTCTTTTATATATATTTTTGGGTGATTTGAAATGATTTGTGGTTTTTATACACCATAATATAATGTCCTTCTTCTTCTTCTTCTTTTACCAAGAAAACATTAAGACAAAAAAATATTATATTTATTTTATTTCTTTTCGCGCGTGTGTGTGTTGATATATGAATGAATAAAAGTTTCTTTTTAAAATGGTGGAGAAGAAGAAAGAAGAAGAAAAGGAGTAGGAGGTGAAAGTCCCTTTTATGGTCTATCTCGTCTAAAAAAATACATACATAAAAATAAAAACCATTCACTGGAACAAGAAGGGAGAAAATGAAATCTTTATTATGTGAAATGACGTTTGGCCAAAAGTCTTTTTTTTTTTATATATTCATAGCTTGCTAAGTATGATATCTGGAGCAATATATTCAAATGAATACGTACATCAAATAAAAAAAATGGAAGGGAAAAAAAAGGAAAAAAAGAGTGGGAAATTTAAATGTTATATAAGAGGACACTGGATTGGTCCATTCAAATTAAATAAAGAAAGGGTATTAAATCAAATGTAAATTGGTTATAAAAATACCCCCCTCCCCTCTCCCTGCATTTTATTGTCACCTGTCGATTCCCTTCTTTGGCTTGATACGTCATGGTAATTTCATAATGTATCAAAAAGGACAGAAATACAATTTTTTGTCAATCCCTCGTCGTCCATAAATATGGCCATCGTATGATTTCTGTGAAGAAATTTTGACTATAATATAGAACATATATTCATAGCTAAGTTTTTTATAAAATATTAGAGAGTAACAGAGGATTTTAATATTTTGAAATATATTTAGTCAAACTTGTCGATATACAACATAATAATTTGATATATGTTCCTTCTTTAACCATAATGAAGATACATCCTAAGACTAACTCGCTAATACTCTTCCTAATTCGCTTAACTAAATTTGTATCCAATATAAAATAAGTTTTCCCTTTTTACGTTAGTAAAATAATTCGTTTTTCGGATTTTAAATTTTTTTGGTCACGGAGAATCGATCTTGTTTTATGAAAAACATCAACTTATTAATGAAAAAACAAACTGGGTCTCCAGAACCCATGAATCCGGTCTTATCAGAATGAAACATGACCTTTGGTACGTAACTTATAATTCTGAAGAACTTTTATTGTATGTCTAAAGTCTGTATCTGTCTCTGTTTTTGAAATGAATAAATACCTGATGCGTTTTCATCAGCAACTATAAAATTATATTATGGTAGATATATTTAATTCATTTTAAAATTTGTGGATAAATATTATGACAGTCAAAATCTGGGCGTACTTAAGAAATAAAAAACATTTGCTATGGTTTACTTATTTGACTAACTACCAAATGATTTTGGGCCTTTTTCTGTTTCTTTTTCGAAGAAAGGTTGCCTGGGGCAATACATGTAAGGATATGAGATACGCTATAATTCATAATAGGGAATTAGTTTGATATACATAATTAATAACCACTTCAGTACTCGAAATATTTGTAGTTTGATATGCAATATGTGGAGAGAAAACCACTTTGCTTCTTGAAACTTCGGAATCCGAGATGGTCCATGAGACTACTTTTGTTGAACTACCTTTAAAACAGCATAAACTGGTGTTCCTCAAAAGTTTGGCTTATTTTCATTGTTCTTTTTTTGTGGTTTTTATTCAGACTAAATACAATAAAAGTCCCAAGAAGAACATAGTATAGTCTCTGCTAATTTTTAGGAACTTTTGATCAAAAACTTGATTGCTGAGAACAAATTAATCCGTCGTCAGTTATTTTTATGCAGTTTTAGAAGTTTGACGTCATTTTATTTATCGACTCCAGGAGTTTACTTCATTCAATATATAATTTAAAAAAACATGGAGGGGAAAAAACGGAAAAAAAAAAGAGTGGGAAATTTGAAATCTTATAAAAGAGACTACTGGATTGTTCAATTAATAATAAAGAAGGAAAGGAATTATCTAATGGAGATTAGTTGTACATCATATCAACAACATACATACGTCATAATGGAGAGTGTGTGAGTGTGTAGTGAAGGGAAGGGGATTTAAGAGAAGAGGGAGAGATTTGCCCCTCAAAAATATAAGTAAAAAGCCTAAATGCAGAAGCTATAAACGGTAATAAAAGAAATAAAAAGTCGCATTATTATTGAAAAGAAGAAGAATAAATAGTCGTATCGTTTATTCTTTGCAATAAATCTGTCAAAAAATAGGACGGTTAAGAGAACAGTTTAGAGATGAAGAAAAGAAAAAGAAGGAGAAAAAGTCGTTAAAAGAATACAAATGACGATATTTCTAACTACTGATCCTCGTAATGGACCAAACAGAATAAAAAAAGAGCTATTTATGACTATAGATAAATAAAGAAGGCATTTGAATACATATCACATATATATATTGTACATGTACATATATGTATCTTGAGTGAGAAAGAGAGAGAGAGAAAAAAATGAAGGGAATAAAAAAAAGAAGTCGAAGAGGACATGAAAGGTTGAGTGATCCTTTTTAAAGTTTCCCCTCTTTTTTTGTAGCGTTAGATTGGAGTCGAACTAAGTCGAGTAGATATATTTTAAAATAAAAAATTAAGAGGAGAAATATCTATTCTGTATATTTATACATAGTGGGTCTAACAACGAAATCCGGCACTATAGATAACCAGATTTTCCGGGATATATTAGGTTGGGCACTTAATTCCGCCCTCCACTCTGCACAACTCGACCTTTTGAAGGAAGTGATCGTGCAGAAGGAGTAAGCATTGGTGAATGGGAGACCATTTCAAAACAAATCAGGCTGCCCACATCTTTGATGAAGTACCGGAAGCTCAGGGAGCTCGTATATGAAGTTCTTATGCATCCACCTTACAGTCCGGACCTGTTACCAAGTGTCTACCAATACTTTTTTTATAGGGAAATACGCATATAAACGTTTCACGTATTTGTCAAAAAACTGACATGGAGTCAACCACAAAAGAGTACATGTGTATTGCATTGTCGGAGGTGCCTGTTGTGATAATTTTAGAAAACAACGATCGGGATACTACAGACATAAAAATTAGGGGGGATTTTTTTTTTTTTTGTACAAACGAATGGATCACAGTAATCGATTTTATCACTGAGTGCAGAATCCAAAACTTCATTCAGTTTTTCTCTCAGTCATTTGAATTCTGAAATATCTGGGATTATAGTAATTTGGGACTATTATCGTTCAGACTCATTATAAACCCTTACAAAATCCCCAAATTAAAAGCAGAAATAACAAAATTTATGTAAACATGTTTTTATTATTAAAAAGGGTTAGGATTGATTCTGTATCATGTTCTGAACTCGATATATTTCCAGTTTTAGGATGACAAATGACACTCTTCTATAGGCCCTTATAACCTATTCATGATACATAGCGATGAGGAAGTTCATAGCTTATATTATAGAAAAATATTTAGTACATATAATTTTTTTTTTTAAATCTATTTCAAAAATATGCATCCAAGGTTTTTTGTTCCATACTATGAAATGAGACATAGTCCTTCTTCCTCTCCGACCTTTCAGACTTTCTGACAGCGTAAATAGTGGTCCGGGAGTCACCCAACTGCTTGGAGTACGGGCATAAAATTCGTCCATTTTGTTAAATTGTCATTTTCTCAGCTTGTGCATAAGGTAAATAACTCAGGTTTTGTTATGTTTTGTAACTAATTGTTTATGCTTTAATATATCAAAATATTAATTAATTTCAATCACTCAACCTTCATTAATTACTGAATTTGTTAAATATTTGGATTTAAATGAACCATCCTGTATATATTGGCTGTTTTAATTTATTTGTATAACGATGTTACTCTAATCCAGAGTTTGATTCCTAAAGATTAAAGAGGAGAATGGGTCATAAAATGAATTAGTGAACTGGATGGACGGGAAAATGGCAAAATCCAACTTTATTCTTCATATATCTTGGAAATAGTATCTTATGACGATTGAATAAACATTATTGAGTTACAATTTTTTCCAATATCTATAATATAAACTACGTTTATTATTTATAATCTTTCAAACTCACTTAAAAATGGTCATTAATACCTTTCAAAAAATCTTTAAAATCTAATTTAGTCTTATAAATAACTTAAATATTGATTGTCACTTTTTTTTTTCATCTCCGATTTAGAAAAAGAAAGATACATAATTAAAATATTTTTGGAATTTGGAAACAAGTACTTACAAAGAGGGTCCGTTTAAAAGAAACGGGGGAAAAAGCCCATCAGATTTTTAAAAAAATTTACCCCAAAAAACATCACAGATTAATAATAATTATTCTAAAAAATACCTAGACAAATGGACTTACAAAAATATACAGGGATATAAATTCAGAATTTAATCCTTAGCTTGCGAATTGCATTGATTCTTATTTTTTTTTAAATATGTACACTCCATAGTAAGCATTAAAATAATTATAATATATCTAAAATGCATGTATTTTTTTAGTTTTGCAAGTGTTATCAGGCTGTATAAACTTTGTTTTCATTTCATTCTGCGATCAGTTAAGATTACTTTTCAGATGCACATCGTAGATATTACATGGCCCAGTCCCGCATCTTCTTCTTTTTTTTTTTTTTTGGGGGAGGACTATTGGGCATGTTTAGTGATTAAAATTGGGTGTGTATGATGGAGTTAGAAAACTGAAGAAGGAATTTTCTTTTCCTATGGTGTTGCTATTATTATTTGATTCATGAGGAGCCATCTTGTCTTTCTACTACATATCATTGATATTGTATGTTGATGAAAATTATGTTTATTTTTGCCAAATTAAAAATAAAGAAACCAAAAATCAACATATTAATCTTTCCGTCCCCTTTTTTGATAGTTCACAGGAGGGTCTGGTGTGAACCCCAGATATCTCTTGCGTGGTCCTTCATGGAGTTAAGGGCTGGGCTGTTTTCATTAACTCCTCTGAGTCCAGTTTGGCCTTTTTGACAGAGCGCTTTGTCCTCTCCAACGTTTCGGACTTGCTGGCGGCGTAGATAGTGGTGTTGGAAAGGCTGAACTGCTTGGAGTTGTCGAATGGAAATTCGTTGATCAAGTGCAACTTTCGTTTTCTCAACTTGTACGTAGGCTATAGTGCTCAAATTTATTTTATTTTGGAAACTAATTGTTTAAGCTTTAATATATCAGAATATAAATTAGGTTTTGAATTGCTCAAACCTAAGTAATTATTGAATTAGTACGTGTTTAGATGACAATGGATCTCAGTTCATTAAGGAGACCGAACAAAACCTATCCAAATATCCAAAATATATTGAAGACTTACTAATCTGTCGTACCCAGCTACTAATAAACGTAAGGTAGAACCACTTTATTCGGGACTGTATGTACATTGTTCGTGTGACCACCACAACAGTGAGGACTTTTTTCCCTCGCGAGATGTTGTTCATTCACTCATTCATATTTCGAAAATGACTTGAGCATAATATTCTATCGGTATACAATGCTAACAGTGTGTGTACATCATCCGAGCAGTCCAATGGTCCGTGTGATATAAAAACCATGAAATGAAATCAATTTATGATGCGTAAATTAATTGAAAGGAAAAGATGGGGGGCGCTGTAGTCTGGTGTGTACATATTTTATGTACACACTGTGAGGAGACAAGGGGCGTTCTTTTTATGACTATTTGGAATGAAGACTAAGAAAGGATATTATTAAAATAATAGGAGGAGATCATACTACGTTGAGTGAATCTAAATTACTCAAATTTACATGAACACGGGTCTCTAAGAGTCATTATTAAGGATTTATTAGTCCTTTCTTTTTTCTTAGTCATTTACTTTTACTATGATCATAGTGATTTATCAGTTGAACATTCGTAGTGATGAAAATCCTATTTATAATGGGCATGTTAAAAAAAAGAAAACGAAAATCAACATGGTAGCCCTGATAATGTGGAAAATGTTTTGGAGGAGATCTGCTACAATCAGCAGTGACAAGGGAGAGGGGGCGAAGGTAATAAACAAGAACATTGGCAAGAATACCTCCAATGTGGAAGCCCAATTATATTTGGAGTCCAACAAGGGCTTACAATTACAACTCCACAACAAATCCTCAGGGTTACGCTCCGTCTTTTATGAGCACACATGAATGTTCCATCAGGTTTTGAATATAATTGAATATGTTTAGGAAAGGAAGTTCACTACTAAGGAATTATATAATAATGACAACTGCTAAGAAAAAGAAAATGTATTCTTAAGATAGTATGAATAATATTTGGAAGGCGTGAAAGAATAATACGCGTGACGTTTCATTAGTTTAGTTACAATCAGTTGTGACAAGGGATGAAGGAGAAAAGGATATAAACAGAACATTTGCTAGAACTACTCCAATGTCGATCCCCAATTCTACTCTGAGTACCAAAAAGGACCTACAAAAAGAACTCTGCAACAAATCCTTCGGGTTACTGAGCTCTTACAAGAGTACATAAAAATATTCAATTAGGTTTTTAATGTAATTGAATCTATGTTCACTACTCAGGAATTAAATAATAAAGTCAACTACTAAGGAAAAGAAAATTCATTGCTCAGATTACTCATTAAAAAGAATAAAAACGGGGCGCTAAAATATAACACGATTTACATCACTGAACATTCATTCATCAATCAGTACTCCAGTTGTATAAAGTAAGCAAAAAAATATATTAACTCTTCTCTTCAAAACGCGCTACTATTTGTAGAGTTGTAAATTCTATGCATTTCTTAACCCCTAAGATTTATTTTTTTTGTCAAAAATTGTCAATCTCTCATGATAAACGGGCCCGGAAACTTTGACGACCTGGGGGACCTCCTGCAGTTCCAGATAACTTATTGTGGGTAGTGGTTTCTTGAGATCCTCCACAGACGAATGATACTTTGCACACACCTCATTCTAGATCCTCCCCAAGAGATAGACATCACATTGGTTTAGGGTACGTGCTGTTTGCAGGTCAAAAAATGTGGATCCAAAAGTGAGGACATTTTGTTACCAAGACATCCTGCACTTTTTTGGCCTCGTGGGCTGGTGCACTGTCTTATTGGAAGAAGTAATGTTTTCCTTCCGGGCAACCCCATCCGTCCATGGAGTGTAAATAAAAATTGCAAAACCAGACCAGTTGTAAAGTTGTATCCACACAAGTAGCCCAGGCTTGACAAAGCTTTCGGTGCCGTGTGGCCGAGGTTATCAAGAGAGGCGGATCTCATTATAAATAATTGAATGTTATTAAATGTAACTTTCACATAATAAAAAATTCATGGTTCTACCGGCTTTAATTTCTTTGTTATAAGCCTTTAAAGATTTATTCAATTTAAGTGTAAGTCCTTTCTAGAGTAGAATTGAGGATCTATATTTGAGTAATTCCTACCTATATATTTGCTAGAATCGGAGGGATTTATGTGTTAATTTCCGTCATCTTATAGTTCGTTTATAGCTATTCTTATGAAACATCATGAGAGCTCAGCTGATCTCCTTCAAAACATTATTCAAATTGTATGGAATTTCACATTCATTTTCGTTGTTTTTTGGGGTTTTTTTTAACATACAAAAGATAACTAGGATTTACATCTCAAAGAATTATTTCAATTGGGATCCAACTGCTCCTTTTTTTCAAAGGGTTTATTTTTCAGTCGTTTTTATTTTGCAATATTTTTTTTATTTGCGATTATTATTATTGTTATTGCAAGACACACAACCAGAGAAAATATAAGCAGATTTTGGGGATTAGTCTCTTAATAATAGGAATGAAAATGGTATAATTTGTGCGTGTATGTATATCTATACTGTATACTTTTGGGCATATACATTATACTTTATACATTCATATAATATTTAAGTCATATTTATTTATTAAAATACAAACGTAGAACTTTTAATACAATACATTGACTATACCATTATTACATCTATTATTTTTATTATTCTTGGAGTATGACTACAATGTATGAGTAGAGGGTGCGAACCAAAAAAAAATATCCTTCGATATTTAAATATGAATATCCAATAAGAAATCCCTTTCTTCCATAAACTTGATTGTATCTATTGGTATGTTTAAATTTAAATTTTAATAAATTAGACATAAAAAGTAATAAGTTGGACCAGAGAAATGTTCGAGGACAACTATGTTTTCACTCATGACGGAGCCCTGCGTCTATGCTAAGAACCAGGCATTCCGGAGAGACAACTTTCCAGACTTTTGGGACCTCAACATGTGGCTACTGTTCTCTCCAGCGGATAGCCCTTGGACTACTACATCTAGGCGCGTCGGGAGGATAAGGCGTACTGTACTACTTCTTACACAAGTGTCTAGTGAAGGCCTCCAAGGGATTTATGCCTCGTATTGGTACAATTATTAGAGCTGAGGGCTCATGTATTGAATGGAAGTAGTGCCGACCACTATTTTTAGATGATTAAAAAAAATAAATGTCCATACAAAATCCCTCGTTTAAATTCTACTCTTGAAAATAATTAAATGTATACCACAAGATAAGATCAACTTTGTCTATGAGGTTCGAGAAAAAGCAAAGTATATCTTGCTCATGATTGGTCAATTCGAACCATACTATAAAGCATTGTAAAGGTATGAGTGTATACTACAAACGCTTTTTAAATGGTATTGTATTTGGACGCTTCATTCGTAAATTATCGTGTGACGAGACTGGAGGTCTCTAAATAAGAAATTCGGAATATTTACCGCGTCGAAAGTGACCAAGAAAATTTAAGCTGCATACAGGACCGATCCTCATCCGGATCGTGTTGCACAACAGAGTTTCCCGCAATTCCACCCACCTCCGCTCAACAACTCGACCGTTTGAAGGTGGTGATCGAACATCCCTGGCCATCATTTGTGAATAATAAAAGAATCTTGTTTTATCTAGACAACATCAGGCAGCACACATCTTTGATGACTCGCCAGAAGCTCCTGGAGCTCGGATGGTTATGTTCTTATGGAGCCAACCTACATTCCAGACCTTGCACCAAGTGACAACCACCCTTTCCTGGCTATGGCTAACACGCTTGATGGTATAAATTTGGCCTAATAGAGGGCTGTGAAAATTGGACAACCAATCAGTTATTAGTAAAAAAAAAAAGCTTTATATTGAGCAAAATGCTATTTTAAAAGCCAAAAAAAATGTTACGACTCTGTTTATTGAGACTTTAGAAGCTACATGAAAATTTTCAGCAAAATAACTTCATTGGTGATGCCGTGTTTCCCGCACAAACATCCCCATGCACACAGACATTTGCATTTAAAATATAGAAGTTGTAGGTCTATCAATATAATTTATAAACAACCAAAAGTTATTTGGAAAATAATAACATCTCACATGCAACCATAAGATGTAAGCTGTTTTTAAAATGTTATTTTTTTTACTTAAATCGGAACACTTTAAATGTTAACATCAAACAAGATATAATTAATTAATTAACTATAGCATGTCAACAAAATTAATACTAAAAATGGATGTGTATCGGAGCTCTCTTAATCGTTAATGATGGTCTCCAGGCGATGTAGTTCTCTGTCATGGGGTTCTAGTGCTAGGTGACTGTGGATTTGAGGACTCCGGTGTTTGGATGATGGACACTGCAGGCCTTTCCCTCGACATGAAACCAAATTGTGTAATTGTGTATTAGTAGGAGTATAGGGGACTCAAAAGTGTATTCACTTCTGGAGCCCAGATTTTCTCCCAGCAATTAGCAGCATACTTGGCTTGTGCCAGATATCATTCGTATGTAGAGGCCCAGAAGAAGTCAATTACTCGTATGATAGCAAAGCTGGAGCCACACAAGATCGCCAGAGCCAACCAAAGCTTTTGACGGAGTGTGACCAAGGTTATTAAGAAATAATAACAGATCTACCACATCGAGTTTGTTCGTTATTAGCATTTAAAATTTTTCACAATTTATCTGAACCACCATGCATAATCCCACATACAACCCTTAGTATTACTGACATTTTATCAGAATTTATCTGGACCACCCTGTATATTTAAATAAACAACAATGAGTATGACTTTAGATGTGGTTGAGCAACAAGAAACTGTTAAGGACAAGTTCCAAGGAATTAGGACCTCTTTTAAAACTGGACTGGACCAAAAGCATTTCATCAACCATATAAAAAGGAAGCTGTGTTCAGGGCGTCCCCAAGGAGAGTGTTGAAAGGCTGGAGCCCCCCACCCCAATTAAGAAATTTTGTTTGTTACTAGAAAATTTAATTTAATTTAAAATTAAATTTTGATTTTCAAATTTTTTGGCAAAAAAAATTCATTTTATATTAATCGCTTTAATTTTTTTATTTCTTTTCTGAAAATTTTATTATTGATACTATTTTTTTTTTTTTAATTTAATATTGACGTTGTATTTTTTAAATTTTTTTACACAAAATTTAGTATTTCAATTTTTTTTTATAATTGAAATTGAATTTTTTAAATTTTTTTCCCAAAAAATTTCATATTTTGTGAATAGCTGTGGATTTTTGATTTTTTTCAAAAATTTATTGATTTCTCCATAACTGTGGATTTTGATTTTTTTTTTTTTTTTTCACAAAAAAATTTTTTTAACTTTATTTTTGGATTTTGGATTTTATTTGTGAATAACTGTAAATTTTTGAATTTTTTTAGAAAAAATTGAATAGTTTGAAACTTATTTTTAATAAAAAATAATACTTAGAACCTTTTTTTTTTTTTAAATTAATTTTTCAATATTTGTTCCTTAAAATTTTTGGATATTTTTTTCAAAAAAAGAAAAAGTGAATTTGATACAAATATCCACTTATTTAGCGGTACATTTTTTGGTGTTCACTCAGTACTATACAAACATTCATAGATACAAAAAACAAAAGAAAAAAACATTTATATATATTAAAAGAAACCCATTTTTTGTAAAAACAAAATGATAATAAAAATAATTCGATTTCATTTCAAATGAGAATACAAATACATATTAAAATATATGTAATGCTATTTTTTTAAGTCTCTTTCTTTCTTGTGTTCATATTTATTATATCCATTTCATAGTATACAATATGGAGAATCATTAGTGTTTGTGTTTTTTACGTAATGTATACAAGATACACACATATGTACAATTAGACAATGCTCTTTTTAAAAAAAAAAGATGTTCTAATTCATGCATTCATTAATAAATTTCATAATACTACAAAATATCATATCAGGAATTCTCAATCTTTTTTTTTTAGTGACTTGTAAAATATTTATTAACCAAAGGTTAATAGAAATACAAGTTAAACCTTATAGTAATCGTGCTTCCTAAAATATTTGAATCTGATGTATCGTACCGACTGCTGGGCAAGACAGGCAGATTTTGACAAAACACACAACCACACATAGTCTATGACTTCATTAATGCTAGAATTTTCAATTTACTGTGTTGAATCGACTCCTGGGCAAGACAGAAAGATTTTTTGACAAAACATGCAACTACAAGTACACTATGACGTCAATATTAAAAAGCGTGGTGGAAGTCAAACATCAGTTGTACACGCGTTACGGAATAACTTTTTTATTTCTATTAACCTTGATTTAACCCAAGTTTACCCTCACCAGAACAAAACATTTTTAGCTTCAGTAAAAGGAGCCTTTGCATGATTATATTTCGAAAGGTTTTTTTTGTTTTTTTGATTTTTTGAAAAAAATCAAAAAAATTTGAAGTGCAAAATATTTTCTGAGAAAAATCCAAAAATCTACAGCTTTTGACAAAAAATATTTCCAACATTCAATTTAATAAATTTCTCGGAGAAAAATTTCAAATATTAATATTTTGGAGAAAAACTTAAAATTCCATAGCTATTCACATAAAATTAAATTCCAAATATTTTATTTTTTGAGTTATGTGCCTCTTATGAAATATTCTTTCAAAATTGCAAGTACCCCTGGAGTGCCTCAATTTGAGATGTTCTCATTTGAGAACCACTTTATTATAGGTATAGTTGATAATATTGTAGAGAAAAACGTGTGCGAGGAGACAGGGGGGAGAAATACATATGGTATCATTGTTTAAAATACTGATGTGATTATCAGTGATAATCACATCAGTATCTATCAGTTGCCTAATTTATTATGATTTTTGAGGGTATAACGAAAGTATTTATTAGCAAAATGTTTAATAAAGATATACTACGTATAATTGACTTTGACGGTTTTTATCCGTTACGGTAGATTTGAAAACGTCACACTCCATGAAATTTAACTTTTTAATTGTAAAATAACTCGTAATACGACAAAGTAAGAGTATTTCGAAATATGTTTCAAGTTCCAAGTTTAAAATAGAAGCCTTTAATTAAATATAATCTACATAATAAAAAATATCATACATTAATGTTAAATATACAAAATTAAACAATTGGAATCATATAACTAATAACAATAAATTATATATACAGAATATTGAAATAATAGATTGATCCAAATAATATTTTCTTGTTCGGACACCGGAATCCAATTGAATATGTCATAACTTTAGGTTGCAAAACACAAGCCAGACGTGGAGTTTAATCAAAAAGATCATCACCCTTTTTTCCTCATGTGCAAGTTCCATATACAATTGTGCACAGGATAGATATATTTCTACCGATGAGATCTTAATAATGTTTAATAATAAAGTAAATGTCAAAATCATAAAATAATGTTAGATTTAAATCCATATTTTCTTCCAATCTTAGTAAGAACAACTTTTAGAATCCCACTTTCATTTATTTTATGTTTATCTAAAAAAAGAAAAGTTAATCTATGCAAAACCTTAATTACTTATCTTAGATATAAAAATAAGACTCCTTTAAAACTGATATAACTTATAATTCTTGACTTAATGTAGTTTTCTAACATGACATCGTAAAGATTTAGAGCAAAAGCTAATTATGTAGTAATGTCCGGCGATATTATTCCTTATTAAAAGCATCAAAAAAGATTTTTCCCCTGTTTTTTATGCTTATATAACAAAATATATCCACAATTGCTAATTATAATGCTACACCCAATGTAACTACCCCCGTTGTTGTGACCATTTAAGCAGTTGTTTTTGCCTTTTATGAGTTTTCTGAACACCATTTCTTGGAGCCTATCAACCATAGCTAAGCCTTAAGTGATAAAAAAAGTAATATTTATTGACTATGTAATATTGGTAAACCTAATGATCATATCCAAGTCTTTAAGTGAAGAAACAAGTCTCAGATAAACCAGTTGCGAACCATCCAAAGCTACTACCCCCGTTGTTGTAACCATTTAAGCAGTTATTTTTGCCATTTAATGAGTTGTGTATCATAATTCTTGATATGTTTAGCTAAAATAGAATCATATTTTATGGTTAGATTGAAAAAAAATTGAATACTTACTGTTAGATAGTACAAAATTCAGAGTTCCACTTCGTAATTTGGTGTGGATGCCTCTAAAAAGCCTGAAAATTATCTTAACTTCACAATTTACAGTGGGGGTATTTCTATAAATGACATCATTACCAACATCCTCCATTAATTAAGGATGGTTCCTCGGGAAGGGAAGAATTTACCCGTGTCTTTCTCCATAATTTTTTTGAACGTAGGATGATTAGCAATGGATAAGGTTATATTATATGCAATAAGCATCTTTGTGAGATCAAAGTTAAAGTCTGACTTGATGTATTCATCATTAACTTTATTTTTTAGATGAATATCCATGCTCTTGATATTAGATGAGGATAATGAGTGGCGTGTAATTCTAGACAGGGGACTAAAGGCACATTTATATTGACAAATCCGACAAGCCATCTGTTTCTCATCCGGTAAGTATTTTCCAAATTCCTGGTCCTCCATTTTCATAAATCCAGACAGAAGGCGACGTTATTTTAGGCATTTTATTCAGTTCTCTATCAACTATCACTATCTAATATTGAATAATAAAGGCGGGAATGATAACGTTCATGATTGATAGAAGAAGATGTATATTATTTAATCAATGATGCCATAAGTATTTCTTCTCTTCTCCTCGCACGCTTTTCTATTCTTAGCAAAATTATCACCCTTAATTATAGGATAGTAATATCCACCTAAGCGATTTTTCCTACAAAATGTGTCTCAAATATATATTTGGTGTGTTAATGTAAAAACAATATTAAGCAAAAATCAAGAAAAAGAGAAAAACACAAATGTCCATATGAAGTATTTGTTTTATGCATTAAAAATATTTAATATTATGTTGGATCAGTCTTAGGACTGATTGCGGTATTAGTCTTTTTCCCACAATTCTTTCAGTATTTTTTTTTTTATCAGTCCAATCATTTTTCTATTCAACGGTTCTAAGGACCTAAGAAAAAGATTAATAGATAAATTTGTTATGTCTTATAACTAAAGGATGGTTGGTTATTTACTTTTTTCTTTCCATGTGCGTAAGTTTCAGGTTTCCTCTTTTCATAAGATTTAATTCATATTGTTGATATATGTACATAATTATTTAAAACAATCCATAATGTTAGGAAGAATTGCATTACAAAAAAATAACAACATTGTTGATTAAAATTAGATCTCCTTTCCAAGACTTAACAACAATTAAAGCCTCAAAATATTGACTAATTAAAACACGACAAAGACAAACCAATGTAACAATCGTCTAAAACTCTTCAATTTATTCTCCCTTCAAAAAAATGTTCTCTTTAAATATTTTAATCAAAATATGGAATGATTAATTATTGCTATAAACGCATTAAAAATGATGCTCGTTCGTCTCTCCATGAGTATTTTCCAATAGAAATAGTGGAGATGGGACAGTTCAACAAAAATCCAGATGAGGATTCCGATGATATTCAAATAAATTCAAAAACAAAAAAATTTATATTAAATTTGATATTTATTTTTTCAAATAAATTCAAAAACAAAAAAATTTATATTAAATTTGATATTTATTTTTTCAAATATCCATAACTATTCACAAAAAATTTCAAAAATCTCCAATTGTTTTCAAATATATATTTTTTTTGGAAAAAATTTCAGAAATTAAATTTCTAATATCGAAATTTTTTTTCGTCAAAAAATTCCGATATTAGATTTTTTGGAAACAAATTCACAAAATCTACAACTATTCACTAAAAATTAAATATTTTGCTGAAAAATTTCCAAAATCCATTGTTGTTTTATAAATATCAATAATTTTACATATAAATTGTTTTAAAAAATAAATCAAAAATTAAATTAAATTCATAAATTTTTTTGAAAAAAGAATCAGAAGTTAAATTTGTAATATAAAAGTATGTCCTAGGGCGGATTCCTAATGGAACACATAGCTTCCTTTTCGGTAGTTGGATTTTGCACAGGGCAAGATAACCTCCTTCAGGACCTCCTGGTACTTCTTGGCTCCAATTTTCAGGGCTTTTGGGAACCAATATGTGGACATAATCATCCCGTTTGATGGTACGAATCCCAGCATCATTGCTGAGGCTGGGAACATTGTCTGGTTGACCGGCAGAACTTTTTCTACCGTGTAGACGAGGTAACGGGTGTTCCTGGAGTTTTTGATCAGTACACGGTCCTGGTTTTTTTTTGCATGTTGCTGTACTGGGTGTGAATCAAATCGGCTGTACTTTGCCTTTTGGCCTCAATCTGTACAATGAATGAAGCGATTTTAGTCAATTGGATCTCATATGAACACTAATATTCACGAAATAATTGTGTTACAAAATCTGGAAACATAGTTCTCAAATGAGGCCTCCCTCACACTATTAAAGTAGAAGTCACGATTTGCTGTCGTAAAGGGTATTGGGTACTACTTTATGATTGGAACGCGGAACGAAACGTGGAAAGGAACGAAAACAATAGTTGAACAGTGAAATAAAAAAATAAAAAATTGAACGGAACGCCAAAATAGTGGAACGCTTAGAAGCCTGCAAAGGACGGACACACATACAAACTGTATTATAAATAAAGATAATATTGGTTTTAGACCTAATTTTATATCAACATCACAATTTCCAAAAAATGGTTCTTGAGGAAAAATGATGTATTGACGGACTGTAAAAAAACATCGCAAGTTTTGTCGAACATGGTGCATCACAAAACCTCTTCCATTTAATCTTTTTAGCCAGAGAAGAAGGGAAAAAGGAAGCAAAGTGCAAACAATTGAATATTGTTGACTACCTAATCTACTTGGCCTCGCATTGCAGTTTCCCATAAATACAATATATGTATGTATGCATATTGTATAAATGTACATGATATTTAAAACAATTTATGCGACACAAAGTGCGGAATGGCAAAGATGTACTCGTATATTTATAGGAATGAATCCATGTATTTGTTTTAATTGCGTGCTTTTATAATATTTACATACATACATAAATATATTGTAAAGCTCTTCAATGAATTTCATAGCGCCTTTAAAAAACATAACACATTAAATAACTTGTCAAAAATTGGATGATCCCCATTGGACAACACAAGAAGCAGATTCTTCTTCCACAATGTGTTTTCATTTGATTGGATTATTGTTTCTTGGATTTTTTTTGAAAAAAATTGAAAAATTAAAAATTTTTGGAAAATACATTTAAAAATTAATCTTTTTTAAAACAAATTTAAAAATGTAATTTTTTAAATAAAAGATTTATATTAAATTTCACCTCTAAAATTTTTGTATTTTTTTTTGTTTCAATATTAAAATTTCAGTAAAAAATTAAAAAAAACCATAAATATTCACACAAAATTAAATTTTTTGAAAAGAATTTTCTAAAATCCACAGATATTCTCAAAAAAAATTAAAGATCCACAGTTGCTTATAAAAAATAATTTTTTTTTGTAAAAAAATTTCAAAAATTAAATGTTTGGAAAAAATTTCAAAATTATAAAAAAATAATTAATTTTGGTAGAAATTTTTCTCAAAAACTTAAAATTGTTCATAAAAAGTTAAATTTTTGGAAAACAATTCAAAATATTATATTTTTAATATCACATTTTTTAAATAAGAATTCAAAAAATTTAATTTTTTGGGAGAAAAACCAAAAAACTCAAACCAAATATCAGAAAATTAAATTTTTTGGGAATAAATTTCAATATTTTTAAAAAAAAATTCTAGTAAAAAACACTCATCCATCCCACCCCCTGCAGCAGACACCCCTTTAAATACAATAAGAGCACACGGACGGAAATAACGGCCATTTCGAAGTTTCTTGGAAGATATAAATACAGATTTCACCTTCAAGTATCCTACCACACAAATGTAAGCTGGTTAATCATGGGGAAAAAACTAGAAAGAGTGCTGGAAAGCAAAACAGAAATTGTTAGGTTTAGATATAGAAAATATTTCTTCTGATTTTTTAAAGGAAATAGAAAATGAGAAATGGGAATGTGATTTTGGCTTTTCGGTTGACATATTTCAAAAGATTTATGGATTAAACTCATGACTAAAAGCTAAGGGTGTATTTGGTTATGAAAAGGACCCGAAGTAATTGCTTTCCAAATGAAGCTTAACACTTTTGCCAAGCAGTTGAAGCAGCAAAACATTGTTCATTCCTACTAGCCACTTCCTCATCCAGCATCCTTCAATCCCTTTTCTAACTATCATTAAAAAATATATAAAAAAGGAGCCCCTGGTTGATGAGAGCTTTATATTGGTATCCCATTGAAAACTGAACACGTACTAATTCTATAATTACTGAAGGCTGAGAGGTTATAATTAATTCATATTTCGAAAATATTAAAGCATAAACAATTAGTTACAAAACAAAATAAACCTGAGCTCTTTAGCTACCGTACAAGTCGATAAAATGACACTTGAACGTAATTGACTAATTACCATTAGTGCACTCCAAGGAGTTCGGCGTCTCCAGGACCACCATGTACGCCGTTAGCAAATCCAAAACGTTGGAGGGGAAGAAAGCCAAACTGGACTAGGATGAGTTGGAGAAAATAGCGCATGCCAATTACTTCAAGTCCATGAGAGCCTATACAAGAGATCTCGAGGTTTCACACCAAACTGTCCAAAGAGCTATCAAAAAGTAGGTGGAAAGAGCCTTGCGAGGGTGGAAAGGCCACTTTTGACACCAGCAATGAAAGAAACCATCTCCTCGTCATTCAAACAACAAGGCCCTCAAAGTTACTACCAGGCAGCAGCGGGACACCATGACAGAGAACTACATCTTCAGCGGTTGAAAGCCCTTTCGTCGCCGTCTGGAAGCCATTATATCTACTATGTTGAAATTCTATTGTTAATTAATAAATTATATCTTGACGAAGTTTATAATTCAAAGTGTTCAAATTTTAATGGACCACTCGTACTTTATCTACAAATGAATGGACTAGCTGATATATTGATTGAGCGCAAATCCTTTACATCAATTCCATGTAAAGTAAATATATAGACGTTGTTACAATTCCTTTTAAATTGCAGGGATATCCTAGATATACCATAAATATAATATAACTAAATAATATCAGATAGACTCTTAATTAAAGAATAATCTTAGCCTCTTTTTTTGCAAATATACGCGTCTTTTCCTTATCAACACATATCGCAATACCTTAATATCCTCATAAATTAGACTAGTCCATAGATAGGTAGCTATACTTTTTAATACAATAAAAAACAAAATCCGGCAATAATAATAATAATGTCAATTATAATTCCTCTTATCTTAGTCCTTATCAATCTCCTTAACTTTAAAAAAAGTCAGTGTACCATAAATACTAATGTAGAGGAGAGAAAGAAGACAAAGTCCCAAAGTTTCCTATCTACTATATAATATGTATGTGTACTTAGGTAGAGAAAATAGATAATATATTAACATAAAGTATTATAAAAAGTTATATGGATGTGATATTGGGGAAGAAGTAGAGAGACACACACAAAATTAATCTTTTATTACTACATGGGACTTCAATTCCTATGTAAGATAAGACGTTTCATTCGTAAAAGAGTTTATTTAATGTTAGAAAGTACGTACTTACTACTACTAGTTACTACGTATTTAAGAAGGAAAAGTGAGGCAATTATATCTCTGATTTATGTTCTGTATGTAATATATTACATGCTCAAGAGGAAGAAGATACCTACTTATTTGAGGAGAGGGATCTTATAATAGTTAGATGGGTACAGTAGCTAGACGGATGATTAAAATCCTATATTTTAATGGAATTGATCGAATTTATATTTATTTATTTTTCGGAACATTTGTATATATATACCAATGCAACCTATTTAAAAAAAAAAAAAAAAACGTTTTGTAGATTGTTGAATTGGTCTAAAAAACTACATATACTGTAGGGTATGAGTTGCAGGAGCTGTAGTCTACCCGCCCCCACCCCCGCCCCCAAAAAAAAAAAAAAATCAGGATTCTTTCATTTTTACAAGAAAATTTAATATTTTAAATTGTTTCCCCAAAAAATTTAATTTTCTGTCATAAGACTACGTGTGTTTTTAAATTCTTGAAATATATTATTTGAAATTTTTTTGTTAACAGCTGTGGATAATGAATATTTTTTCTATAATATATAATATTTGAAATTGTTTTGTTCACAACTGTGGATTTTGATAATTTTTCTGAATAGCATTAGATTTTTGAAATTTTTTGATAGAAATTTAATATCTTGTGAATGCCTGTGGATTTCGATAAAATTCAAAAAATTTTATATATACATTTTTGTAGAAAATTTAAATTGACAAATTTGTTTCCAAAAAAAATCCAAACACCAAGCCTTTCCCCAAAAATATAATCCCGCGGACGCCCTTGAACACTGCTGCCCTATCAAGGCAGTCCTAATATAATAATTGTTGGACCGATTTTTATTGGAACTACATCAACGGAAATGGCGTAGTTAGTAACTATGGCATTTCAGTTCTTGAATTTCATCAGAATATTCCAATACATCAGCTAATTGTTTTAATTTCTAAAATACAAAAAAAAAAAACTAATTCTTTTCAATTCCTTTTCATAATTTGAAATTTACAAAAGTATTTGAAGGCAAATTACTCCAAAAGTTAATTATGCTAAAGATCTAAAACTTTGTGTCATCATCTTCAATGTTATGTACAAATTCTAAATTTGTGCAGTTTGTTCCAGTCGAGTAATTAAAAACGGATTTATTTCAGAATAACCAACATTTTTAAAACTTTTTAAATATTGCCAAATATTTATTATTTAATCAAAAATTATAAATAAAGTATGTTGGCTATAAATTATACATTTTTATTTAAAAATAATTACCCCTCTTTCATTCTTAAGGATAAGTTATTTAAATAGAAACAAAAAAAATGTAAAAAGGAAATTTTGTTGCGCAGCCTGTATTTGGAAGATCGTTTCATCTCTTCAAACCTCCAATAATAAAAAGGAGGGATTGGTCATAAGTAAAGATGTTCAAATTATGCAAATAAGATTTATTTGCATTATGGGCCCTGATTTGCATTTTCGACCTTTCATTTGCATTTTTCCCTCCATTGTTAGGTTAAAAAATATTTAGTTATTAGAGTAAAGTGTAGATTGAGTGCAATTATTGGAGGAGGAAGAGATGAAGAAGAGGAAAGGAGGAATCTATTGGCGCCATGAATTATAAAGGGCTAAGTACTTGGATATTCAAAACTATATAATTACCATCTTGCCACGAGAGCTATTTATATTTTTTACATTCCGTTTTGTCTCGAAAAATATTAAGGGGCATCCAGCATAATTTCTTTCCAATATATTTACATTCATTCGAAATGAAACACCATTTTTTCAAATTGGCCATGCCTAAGATAGTGGGCCCCTCATTAAGGAGCTCAATGGAACCAATATTTGGACTTATGTGCCTGAATCAAAGTATTTGCTATGCAAGCTTTTGCAACTTTAGAGCTCATGCCAAGAGGGAGTGTGTCCTAGAACAGCCTGGACTGGGTTCCAGGCACAAAAAGAATGTAAATTTAAACAACAAAGGAGACAAAGCTACAAAGAAGGTGCTCAATGTCATCCCCTCCAACGATAACAGCGATGGCGTCTTCAATACTGACCTAGTGAAGGCCTTCGTCTCTGGTAATATCCTCCTTGCAAGGATCAACAACAGGGAGTTCTAAGAATTCTTGGAGAAGTACTCTAAGAAGACGACGCCTAGCCACACCAGATGTAAATTCAATGGAACAAGGACTTGCTTGATTGATAATTTTTTATTATATATGTACTTGATCTTTACCAGAATACATCCTATTTTACCTGATTTATTTGCATTTGTGTTCCCTTGTCTGTAGTTTCATTTGCATTTTTGAGTTTCTTATTTGCATATTTAGCTTCATTTTCATGTATTATTTAAATATCACTAGTCATAAGTTTGTTTAGAACACAGGTTTTTAGTCTTTTTTGTCTCCAATTCCCCACTTTTTGGTGAGCCAACTCTCCATTTCCCACCACAGCACTCGTCTTTAACATATTTGATTTTAACCCATGCAGTGTTTAGTACGTAAATATAGACCTTTTTTTTGTGCCATTTTACTGCCCTTAATTTTTGTTTGCATTCAATATACTTTTTAATAACAGTTATCACATTAAAATATATAAAAGGATTCGATATGAGTTGTTTTTTTACAATTTATTTTATCCCATAAAGAATATACAAAAAAAAATGTAAGACTAGACGCAAATAGTTTAATAAGACTTTTTCATTGACGAGTGCCTCAATATTCGATTCCACTTTTGAAAATGTACATGCATATGTAAGGCTCTCAACCATGCTCGAAAACGCCGACTAGAAAAAGGGTAGGTTTAGGAAAATACTATTATTGTAAGCGCAACCATAGGAACACGAGGATACGAACCATGCATAGTGACCCAGGATCATGCACCAGTGATAAGTGATGCCTAAATAATATCCCTTGTAGTCCAAAAGTACCACAAGATACAAATTTTTAGGCATAGTTTTCATGCTAACTGTAAATAGATCATTTTTACATCTCCGCTCGTCGTCAAATATCTATATAATACGGTCAATTCCTAAATGGACCATAAATTCATACCTAAGGACTGACAATACATTTTGTATTTATAATCAATGCTGTGTTAGCTTAGATAAGTGATTAAAGATTTTAGTGTACATCCTCCTTGCAAGTTATAAGACACTTTATTTGAAAGCTTTTTATATATTACCCAAAGCAGATATTGTTTAGGTAAGTTGACAAAAAATCATAATTTTGTATTTTTATATAATAACTATTATTTAATTTTAGATGAAAAATGCAATGATGCAAAAATTACCTTAGCTAGTTGGATATGGAGTGAGTAATTGCAATTTTTCTTTGGAAAAAATTGTACCTTTAATCACCTGTAATCGTCACCCTTTTCCTCAATATGTTCAGTGATTGTTTAGTCTATTTGAACACTAGATCAAAACATCGTTATAACAAACATAACAACGCATACTTATTAATAATAAATAATTTATCTGTACTTGACATGATGATAACGATGTTGTAGACAATGCCCTCAAGCCAGGCCAGAGCCTTATCGGACCCATGGCAGGGTGCAGAGTCCTGCTGCCACACCCAGGGGACCAGAACATAATTTGAAGGGCATCGTCAGGAACAGGTCAATGATGGTGATCACCTTCGTGATGAACTCCGCGTCGTTGACCTAACTGGAGTCCTCCTGTGACCTCTGCAACATCGAAATAGCCCTATGGGGATTCTTCGAATCCTCCAGTTTCTTCCTAATTTCCTGGATGTAACACATTGTCAGTCCAGTTGTGCTACAAATGTCGCAGTTGCTGATTTGTCCTTGATTAATTAGACACAAAATCAAGGTGCCTCTCTGTTCCTCCTCTTCAGCTCCGAGTTTAGTTCTTCTAATGTGACAAAATTAGACTGAAAGATTTGCCTTGTCAGGGCCGTCCACATGAATGTATTTCGAGGGGAAGGGGCTTGGTTTTTGGATTTTTAAGAAAAAAAATTCAAATAATTAAAATTGTCTGAAAAAAAAAAAATACAAAAAACCAAAGCCATTTACAAAAAATTTCAAATATTACATTTTTCGAAAAAAAAAAATCAAAAATCCATAGCTCTACATAGAAATTAATTTTTTTGGAAAAAATTAATATTTAATGTTTCTAAAATTCACAACTCTTCATAGAAAATTTAATTTTTTTAGTACAAATTTCAAAAATCTACAACATTTAACTCAAAATTAAATTTAAAAAAAAAAAATCCAAAATTAAATTTGAAGTATTAAGTTTTTTAAAAGAAATGGAAAAATACACAGTTGTCGTCCACAGAAATTAAATTCCTTGACAAAAAAAGTCAAAAATCCATAGCTATTGACATAAAATTAAATTTTTTTTTGGAAAAAAATTTCAAAAACGAAACATCAAATATTATGTTTGTTTTTTAACTTCAAAAATCTCCTTATTATTTATTTTTTGAATATAAATAAAAAAATCTTAATTTGAGGGTGCTTCAGAACCTCCTGCCCACTCCCTTTGAACGCCTCTATTTGTTTATGACACGGAATTTAAAAAAAATTATATGAGGATGACATTTAGTTCCAGGGCTTCCCAAAGAGTGCACCGATTTCATCTTCGATCCCTGTAATTAATCCCCATTTTCCTGATTCCTAATGAAAATTCAAAAATGAAACTTAATGGGATTGCCAATTATGCAGATATTTGGTTACTTACTTAAAGAGGTGTGGAACCTATAAAAACTATTATGACATGTTCACCCACAAACTGTCACTTCCCACAAAACCCATATATTAAATTTAGTTGCTGACAATGTGTGCTTTAAAAAAGAGTAGGTATATCTATATGAGTTAGTAATTAGCTAAAACCTCGGTGTGGGTATATCAAATACCTTCTAACTGAGGATCCACATGCATAGTCCCTATAAAAAGACAATGATGTGATTGAGGTTTGCCATGTATACTACTGGGTGGATCTCCTACTCTAATGATTTTCTCGACACTTTTCATAAAAAATAATGGGTATCATTACATACATATTTGCTTGTACGAACCACTAAAGCCCTTGTATAAAAAAAGGACTGAAAGACATTCAATCTATTTTGATTATATTAATTAACTAGGGGTAGGATCCAGGGTTATATTTTATGTACTAGGTTTGTGGAATTTTTTTTTTCAAAATTAATAACTATTCAAAAAAAAAATCTATTGCCAGAGTCACGCATTTTTTACTAGATCTATTCAATTTTATTATTATTTTTTTTTTTTTAATTTCAAAAATTACTTTCTTTTTTTTTTTCAAATATTACATTTTTTTGACAAAAAAATGTAAAGAATCCAGAGTTTTTCATAGAAAGTTATATAAATTATGTTAATATTTAAAAAAGGATAAATTCATATCCTTGAAATGAATTTTTCAGATCAAATTAATTTTAAAAATTGGAGAACATCACTATTAATAGTAAAAAAAAAATGGAGTTTCCCAGCTTAATTATGTAAATTAAAATCTTGAGTGACCACAATTTGGCTCTCCCACGACGGAGTATCTACACCCAAAAATGACTTATTTCCAACATAGCTAGATACAAGGTGAGGACTCAAAAGTTTGAAACTTCTTCGAAGCCTTACTTCTAAAAATCTGACCATTTGTATTAAACGCAATTCGAAACTGGTGACAAAAAACTACAATTTGATGCTTTTTTTGTTTTTCTATGATCAAAAATGTCTGAGCAAAACGGTAGAGGGTGGCCGATCTCCTCCGCAAGTAAACAAGTGAATGCTGTTTACTAAAGGATAAATTCCCGCTTCTTGGCTGAATCAAGAACTCAGGTCGAAGAAATCTTTAGTAACAAACATTCAGGTCATGGTTAACGGCGTCGTGGCGTACAACGGCATCAAGATGCCTCCCTACTCCTTCAAGGCTAACGAAAAAAGTCAATAGGTACACAAGTATTATGTTTTGCCATGGTTGAGGAGCACTTTCCGCAGGGACAACTATCTTTTCACCCAAGACGGTGTCCTGGCACACACGTTCAGAAAGGTACATCATTTCTGCAGGGAGAACATGGCCGCCTTCTGTCCGGCAGAATTATGGCCTTTGTCCTCACACGACGATAACCCCACGACTTCGCTGTTTGGAACGGTTTGGAGGGCAAGAAGCAAAATACTTCTAACCCAAATGTCAATGCCCTGAAATCCGTGATTACAGAAGATTGAAACAATCAGATTTCATCCAGGCTATTTGTGCTTCTGTTCGTCCCCGGTTTGAAGCCATCATTCAGAATGGAGTATGCCATAATGAATAAAAAGTGAATAAAATTGTTAGATAACCAACTTTTGCCTCAAAAGTTTCCCATACAAATGTTACAAAATAAAAATATGAAGAAGTGAACCCGGCATTTAAATTTTTGAGTCCTCACTCTCTACATACAGAAGGACTTTGCTTTATTAACATAGATATCACTTTAAATTTATTTTTTTCCTTTATTATAAGTTCCTAAAACACTCATATCCGCTGTTTGACAGCCCCCACTACCCAATTCATACAATAAACGAAACCCTGGGCTATGATGTTCATTTATAAAGTTTTCTATTCCTCCTGCAGAGCCTGTGCGCACATCTAAGGTATAAAGTGAGCCATGAAAAGGGGCTTTGACGGGAGAGGAAGATGAAGATCCATGTAGAGGATTCAAACGTCCACCACAATATCTGAAATATAATGTTTAACCTTATTTTATTATGAAACTACAGTACGTTGACCCTCATCCCTAGAGTTGACATTTTTGTTAGGAAAAATAGAGTCGAGGAGAGGGAAGGGGTAAGACAAATGGAATTAAAACCCTTGTTAATATTACCTTCCTATTTTAGGAGAAGAAAATGAATTATTGCTATAAAGGGGGAAATCTTCTTCATTTATAAAAGCATTAGTGCAGCGAAAATATCTATATACTAAATGCAAATATCTGTGTGTCCCCCGAAATCACAGCCAAACCAATGATTGGATTTTGCTAAAAAAATCATGTAGGGTTTTAAGGCTCAAGAGATGCTTCAAGTAGCCTTTTTTTTACCTTTAAGACAATGGCGGCCTTGAAATAGGATTTTCCTAAAAAACAATTTTTTGAACAAACAAACGACTTACATATAAACAAAAAATAAAGAACGAAAATTTAATGAATAGTTCTCACTGCGTGTTGCTATGTGTCTTTGCACAATTTTTTTAAGGAGATTAGAAGAAATAAAGGAAGAGGGAATAAGACAAAGGATTATCACGAAAGACGAGCAAACGACAGTTCAACTTGAATATGTTTTTATCTTTTCAAACCTTATAATCTCCTTCTTTTTTTTTTTAATAAAGGTGTTCAGAAATCATTTTAATTTCTGAATGTCTCGGGCAACGCCTGGTAAACCTATCATATCCTGTTATAAATTAAAAAAAGTGGAAAGATACGTACCAACGCCAACATGCAGGGAGAATAATTAAGAAATATTTTACTGTCTTTATTTTTGTTTTATATTAAGCAGAACAATTATTAATTAATTTTAATTTCTTAATATCCCGGGTGAGCCTCTACTCTAGTTATATTCAAAATCACATATATTTATTTTTATGAGACATTTTTTAAACAATTTACACTAAAAATAGGCGAGAATGCTTACTTCATAGATATAAGTTAACAGCACGACGACCTATTAAATAATGGACAAAAAGGAAGAAAGAGTGCACGCAACAACCTTCTTTTTTTTTTTCATTTTCTCAACTCCTTTTTTTCTTTACAAAAATCCCAACAACAATCATACATAATTCATTACCTATCATCTGTTTGAGGTCCATTCTGTCCATATGAGTCGGGGATGCGTAAATAGTCTCGTGCTTAAAAATAAGAGCATATTTGCCAATGTTATTGGAACAAGGTTAGACAATAAGAAAATCTTTTGGCAAACACAACAGATTTATTAAGTAACTCTCTCTCGTCTTTTCTTTCTGATGACGTCATTAGATGCATTTCTTTGTGTAAATGTAATAAGTAAATTTTTAATTTGCTATATACCTGTATTTGGGGTCCCAATAACGTCATCTGTTATGATGGTAAATTTAGAATGAGAACTGAGAAACGGTGTTGACTAACATTTTTATAATAATATTGATCTTTTGTACAAATTATCAATAGAGCGTTTTCATGTGACGTCATCAATGCTGATAAGGCCATTTTGGATTCCTAAATTTTTAATATTCACCTAATAATTTTCAAATATCAATCTTTGTCTTTGGCATTATGTAATGCTAAATACAGGTACTACGTTTTTTAAATCTATTTTATTTGTTGGTCGCATATTTACCTCCAATAGTTCACTATTTTCATTATTATTAATCTAAAAAGGGTTTTTACTCTTATAAGGCTTGGTTGTTTAAGCCCCAAAATGACGTATATCATATATTTAAACATCACGTGAAAACACTCCATAAAATGTTTGACCTTTCAGTAGCTTACCACAGAATTTACCCTTTCCTGAGAGGTTAAAAGGCACGGTCTTATAGTTTCCAAACTTTTCAAGACCAAACTCTCCATCCTTGGAACTGAATGTGACGAAACATTGATTCCTTCGTGCCGTTATACATATTCTATAATACTAGAATGGAATAAACACAAAAGTTGGATTACATTAGATATTATGTACTTGATTATTGAAATATTGAGATCCCTCAAAGTTAAACGAAAGGATATTGTCCATTTCTTTGAAATAGTACTGGAAACACCCCCGGGGTGCACTTAATTGTGATCCAGGAAGGACTTGTGTAATCCAAAGGCCCCATCGAAATGGTGAATCCCGATCATCTAATGAATACGTGGGCTCAATAATAAATTCAATGTAGGGCGACCTAAAATAAAGGAGATAAATTGATGGTTACTATGGGGGATTGGGGTCGACTAGATGCGTTTCAATTGTTGATTCATAACTTTGGGGGATGCATTTTCGTATTTCCCGCCCTTTTTTTAAACAAAGTATATCTTGTGCATTATTGATCAAATACGATAAAATGTTATAAAGGTGTGCCTGTATACTACACACACTTTTTCGATAGTATTGCACTTGGCCAATTCAGTCGTGAATCATCGTGCATCAAATATGGAGGTCTCAAAGGAAGAAATCCCCCGTATTTTACATTTTTACTATCTGAAAGGGAATAAACTCTCAATAGCGAGCAAGAAAATTTGCAATTTATACGGTGATAATACTCTTTTCGTTCGTGTTGCATAACAGTGGTTTTTTTTTTTTTTTTTTTGAAAAATTGAAAAAAATACATTTTCAACCCAATTCTACACTCTTATGTGAACAAATCGAACGGTTGGAGATGGAAATTGAACAAAATCGGCCAACATTGGTGAATAGGAGATGCACTCTATTTTATCAAGACAATGCCAGGTTGCAAACATCTTTAATGACGTTCCAGAAGCTACTGGAGCTTGGATGGAAAGTTCTTATCCATCCACCCTACAGTACAAACCTGGAACTAAGTCACTACTACCTTTGCCTATCTATGGTAACGTGTTTATAGGGACAAATTTGGTTTGAATAGAGACCTGTGAAAATTGGTTTTCCGAGTTTTTGGGCAATAGGGAGAATGGCTTCTACATGAAGGATATTATGAAGTTGGATTGTTGTTTGCAAAAAGTTATCAAACAGAACAGGGCATACTTGGCTTAAATCGGATGATTGGAACACTTCTTAAACAAGCATTAAAATAAAATTAAAAATACGAAATTACTTTTTACCCAACAAATTATATAAAGTTGACAGAGTTACTTACTCTTGGACATTGTCAATCTCGATGTAGAAATGTTGACCTTTATTTATCCCACAAAATTTATCTACTCCCAAGGGAAATGCTGTTCCACGTATCATTAAATATGCTCCCTTCTTGCCACATTCACCCCCCACCGGAGATCCTAAATGAGTATCCACCAAATCCACTCGAACTTGCTTCACCCCTCTTTCAACTTTTAATAGGAAGGAGCAGGAACGAAGAACTTTGGATGATTTAGGGTATGATGGATTGACAAAATTTGTGGTGAGTCCATAGGAGGTATCTCCACAACTGTAGACACCATCCCCTTTCGTAATTGAAATTGGTGGAGATTTGTCTGATAACTGAATTGTTTGAGTTCCGTTTCTAGATCCGGGGAGTTTATTATCTTGATTCATAGGGAGTTTGTTTGAAGAAAAAGAAACTTAAGGAGAGTACCGGGTGGTGGTCCATTAAAATCTGAACACTTACTAATTCAATAATTAATTAGGGTTGAGTTATTGAAATTAATTTATATTTCAATATATTAAAGCATGAACAATTACTTACAAACAAAACACACCTGATCTCTCAAGTCCAGAAAATGACACTTGAACGGGATCGACGAAATTAAATTCGTGCACATCAATCAGTTGGGCGGGTGGACTTAAAGAAAACGGCCTTTACCAATTCCTTCAAGTTCATGACAGCCTATGCAAGAGATCTTGGGGGTTCACGCCAGACTGTCTAAAGAGCTATCAAAAAAGTTGGTGGAAAGAGCCTTGTGAGGATGGAGAGGTCAGTTCTAGGACGTGATGACAGCGGACTACATCTGCAACAGGTCCCAGGCCTTCCACCACCACCTGGAAGTCATCATTACGGCCAAGGCGAGCTACATGAATGATTAAGAGAGCTCACACACACATCTATGTATTTTTTTTTTGTTGAAATTCTATTGTCTATTAAGAAGTTAACCTCTTGTTGTAGTTTAAAATTCAAAGTGTTCAGATTTTAATGGACCACTCCGTACGACGAAAAGTTAAAAAGAAACTTACCACCAGATAAGACAGATAGAATGTTATGCACCTCTAATGGGAAGGATAGAGAGGGTAGCTGCGAGACGGTTCCATTGGCTAGTACCAGGTTGTAATGATAGTGATTATGTATTTCGTTAATGACACTCTGGGATTGGGATTGGATTTGTCCACTGTGTTTATTGGGTCAAAAATAAACAAAAAAAACAATGCTAATAAATTAGATAATAAGTATAACAACAAAAATAAGCTTACGCAGAGGGATTTGTGAGGTTAGATGAGATTTTAGGAATGACTTCTGTTGTGTTTTGAGCTGGATAATCCTTATTAACTTTCTCGAGTAAATTAAGGAGCTCATTTTCATTCAAATCCTCAAGAGAGAGTAAAATGTCCTCCACGTCCTCTCCATAAACAACGTTGATCAATAATAACGATATTGGTATAGGTATAAAGATATAATATATTCTCATTTTTGATGCACCAAGTTAGACGAGGGGGTTAAACAACAATGAATTTATTGGTAGACAAAAATGAAACTACATATGTGAGGGAGCGTTCAACCTACTAATTACTTAGATTTCTTTTTTATATTTTGCTGAAGAAGAGAGCAATGTTGGATGTGAAAGAATTGGCTCTAGGGTATGAAGGATGTAAATTAAAGTTCAAACGATGATGTAATTTACTATGAATCGTTGCTTTTACGGTTCAAGTTGAATCATGAGTAAAATACAACAATAGGTACAGGTTTGATACTATCTAGTGGTACGCATTTTATTATTTTTACAGATTAAAATTTAAAGGAGAGGTTTCGTGAGAACGTTTATTTAACAAAAATCATCTGACAATAGTGTTCGGCTCAACTCAATATGTGAGCCTTCAATTCTCATTATTGCCCCAATACGATGCCTAAATCCCTTGCAGACCTGGACTATGTAGTCAGAGTCGAGCTTTGTACACTCCTTAGTGATAGAAGCCTCTAGAGACTGGACACTTCTCTGCAGAGTTGCACACAACCTCTCCTCCAGACAAGCCTAGATAGAGTAGTCCAAGGGGTTCTAGACTGGAGAGCAAGGCGGTCACATCTTGATATACCAACATGAAAGTTGTCTGTCAGGGAGGCTTGGGTCTTAGTGGTTCAATGACACGTAGCTCAGTCTTGAGTGAAGACAAAGTACTCACAGAACTTTTCGCTTGTCCAAGTGAGAACTTTCTTATCCAGAAGTTTGACGTTATCATCTGCATTGAACGTCTCCTTCCTCTCCACAAAAATGGGAGGGCAGACTCCACAATGTCCGAAACCATCATTCCTCCTGGATTTTTTGTTCTGAAGACATCCTTGTCCAGAAGTTCAGTTGTGTTATTGGTTGACAGTATCATCAACGGTGAAAAACTTTTGTAAGAAAAGAGAGAAACTTTCCCAGAATTTTATTGTTCTTTAGAAAATTTAAAATATTCTTTACTCTTTCAAATGTTTCACCTTGCCAACTTTAAAAATATCCTCGTTAGTCTCCTCCATGGTTTTACACCAATGTCATTCTGGATTGAAAATAACAAAATGTGTACCCCTAGATAAGTACTAGAATGATTCAAGGTTAATAGAAATACAAAGATGTAATCGGGCTTGCTAGAATTTTCAATCTGATGTGTTGTACCGACTGTTGGGCAAGGCAGGCATATTTTGACAAAACACGCAACCACTCATAGTCAACGACGTCACTATTGCCAGAATTTTCAATTTAATGTATCGTACCAGCTGCTGGGCAACAAAAACAGATTTTGACAAGACACGCTACCATTCATCTACTATGACGTCAATATTAAAAGTGTGGTGGAAGTCAAACTTATGTCGTACATGCGTTACCTTGTATTTCTATTAATCTTGGAATGATTGAAATTCTATTAATTATTATATAATAATTAAGAATGATATATTCGTTACGTCATCGGTTGTTCCATTTATGGTATTACATCGGAAACGGTGTTACATTTATAGTATCACTCAATTGTATTTGGTGGTCAGCTGTGGATATTTCTTCTTCTTTTCCTTTAATCAGGTTTATTAATATTAATTGGTTGGATTCGAATCAGTTCTTATTAGACAAGAACAATTATTCTATAGTAACACCATAGTTGGAAGAACAGGCTAACTACCAGCTGGTTTTTAGACCTTTTTATGTTTCCTTTTGGAGGAAAGGTTGCAGGATACGGTATAGGTAACGACGAGCTCAATGTTTTTATAGCAATAATTCTAAGAATAACTAATAATTTTCTATTAAAATAGAAATAACATTTGATCATTCAGTGTTTCAGAATCAGTAAAAATGTAATCTAATTAATGTCTTTCTTTCTAGAAGATCATCCGAAAGTTCAAGTACCCGAATATTTACTTTTAAAGATCCGAACCCGAACTCAAAAAAATTAAAATATGAACTATCTTTGTATTAGCAATCTTTCCTCCAAAAGAAACAGAAAAATGACCCAAAATCATCTTGTTATTAGCCAAATAAGTCAATCATGCCAACTGATATTTATTTTGTATTTCTGTCCTTTATAAAACAGAACATAAGTGTAATACAACTTATTACCTCGTTAATTTAACAAAATAAATAAATAATGAAATTTCCATGACGTATCAAGTGAGACGAGTGAATCAACAGCTGACAAAAAAATACATAATATTAAAATCCTTCATATTATTTTATTCCATTCTTGCTAAAAAATTCTTCATAAAAATAATAAGACGGACAATTGTAAATATAAGGAATCAACAAGAAATTGAACTTTAATAGATAAAATGCTCAATCTAAAATTCCTTTTTAGTATTTTTTTTTTTTTGTAATAGACTAGTAGAAATTGTTTCAGGTAATATGTGTAGCACTTCCAGGTTGAAAAAATTGCTCTCCAAAAGTTTTTGTTTAATCAAAAACATATTTATTTTAGTTCAATATTTGTGGAAAATATCTTAGTTATAGCACGTGACTTCTCATAGATTATCTGATGTTGATGAAAAAACAAGGGAGTAATTTTGTCCAAAGTCAATTAGTTTTTGCCTTTTGGATTAAAACAGAAAAACTAGAGTTACCCCAACATGAAGTTGAGTGACTCAGCCTTGTTCTACTCCACATATTAGTAGAGCCATTGTTGTGGTATAACTTATTACTTTTATTATTTATCTTAAAGATAAATTATGAAATGGCCATGTCTGGTGACGTGAATTTTTTAGCCTATTTTTTTTTTTTGGGGGTTCTTGAAATTGGTAATCTGCAGAATAAAATTTCTTTTCCTTAGAAGTTGTGATTATTATTTAATTCCTGAGTAGTGAACTTCCTTCATTAAATAGACTCAATTATATTCGAACCCTTATTGGACAACATTCGTGTGTGCTCTTAATAGACGAAAAGTAACCTAGATAATTTGTAAGTCCTTGTTGGACTCAGAGTATAATTGAGGAACGACCTCGGAGTAATTCTAGGAAATGTCTTTGTGTATATCCTTCGACCCGTCCTCCCTTGTCACAGCTGATTGTTGCTGATATCCTACAAAACAATTGTCAGGGTTACCACGTTGATTTTCTGTTTCTTTTTTGTTACATGCCCATTAAAAACACGATTTCCATCAAAAGCCATGACGTATCAAGTTAAATGAGGGAATCGATAGCTGACAACAAAATACATGGGGTATTTTTGTGTTCACAAGGAATCATTAAAGTATCCATTAAAATTATAACACTTTGAATTTTAAACTTTAACAATATACAATTTATTAATAATCAATAGAACTTCAACAAAATGAATAATGTATATAAATGTGTGTCTGAGCGCTCTTAATCATTCATGCAGCTATACTTGACAGCAATGATGGCTTCCAGGACGGGGCAGGTGGCCTGGCACCCGCTGCAGATGTAGTCCTCTGTCATAACGCCCCAGTGCTACTAATAGTGGATAGAGGGCCTCGGTGTTTTGATATCGAACACCGCAACCCTTCCCCTCGGGGTGCACCTAAAAAGTGTAGTCAAGAAGGATGGCATCAGGGTTGTAGGGGTGGTGGAAATGTCAAAAAAGAGTTCAAAAGAGTCTTGCAAAGGAGGAGAAGGGTTTATTTTATTGCTGGTATCAATAGTGGCCTTTCCACACTCACAAATATCTTTCCATCACTTTTTTGATAGCTCTCTGGACAATCTGGCGTAAAATTCCGCGATCTCTTCCATGGATTGTTTTCTTTAACACTTTAGTGTTTTAGGATAGGCATATATATATTTTTGTATTTAAAACAACTCAAAATGAAATAAAAAAAGTATTACCTATACTTTTCACTTTCTTAAAGCTCACGAAACCTTTTTCATTTAGCAATAGATTATCATAATATGATATGAGAAAGAGGTGCCTCGGAGCTATCTGCATATGTGATATCTATGTACATAAATAAATAACTTTGCTATAAAGTCTGGCTACTTTTATCAACTTGGAATTATTTTTTGTAAAGGAATGTATCATTTCCTTCGAATGTTGTTTTTGTTTAAAATCATTAGTGAAGAGCATGATCCATGACATCCTGTAATTAGCCTAAAATGAACGACTTAACCATGTTTGAAGAACAATGATAAAAAATGCAACCTTTATTGAATAGAATGGCCTTTTATTCCTTTTCTTTCTAAACTATACATAAGATATTCGGGTTGAAATTTAAAGAAATAATGTTCTGGATTGGCAAGAAATAGAAATGAAATAATACGGGACATGACTATAATTGATATTGAAATGGTAAGCTTCGAAAAATAATGCCGATCTGTGTTAGGGTCGTTCATGGATGGACTAGTAGTTTTATAGCCTAAGGGCTTAGGCAGCAGCAGCGGCGGCAGCAAGGCCAGAAGCGGCAGAGGGAACATAGCACCACTTCTTAATAACGGGCTTTTGAACCTTTCTTGGGTTCTTTTTGGATCGGGTACAGACCTCCTTGGGTACATCAACGCACTCCTCGGTGGGCTTTAGACTGGGTACCAACTTAGTGACTTGTTTGCATGACTTTTGGGGTTCCAAGTTGCAGTTCTCTTCGGGGACTTCTTGAACAACAGTTTCTTTCTTGTCAAAGCACTCTTCGGGTCCGGGTTGGGGAACACAGCCGGAGGGACCGCACAATTGACGAGGAACTTTCTTACATTGTGTCTCAGGACTGTATTTTTTGACTCTCTTTCTATCAGTTCTGCAGACTTGTTTGGGCCATTTGGTACACTTTTGTTCAGTGGTGTAGCCTTGTGTGACATCCTCACATTTCTCTTCTTGAATGGTTTCACACTCAACAACGTCATCTTGAACTTCATGTTCGTGGTAGTTGGTGGTACATTCAGATTCATAGACTGTCTTACATTCCTCGGGTCCTTCTCCTTCACAAACAAGAGGAGTGTGGCAGAAACTGAAAGTTACATAGAATTATTAGTTATCTTTTCGAGTAGTTTCTTTTCGTAAGGCTTCTTACCGAACGGGCTCCTCACTGGCAACCAACTTGTATTCGATGAAGCAGCTCTTCTTATAGTTCTCTTCACACTCTTCCTCTTGTTGAGGCTCAAAGTCCGTGGTGTAAGTGGTGTGACATCTCTCCGTATAGCTGTGATGGCACTCGATCTCCTCGTCGTATTCAGTCTCTTCGACCATAACGACCTTGTCGATACAACGTTCTCCGGCAGAAGCAATTTCACCAATGCTTAAAGCGTCATCATTAGCTTCGGGAGTTGGAGCAGGACGACGGGCGGGAGCTGGTCGTCGACGATTGCCACCTCCTCTTCGTCTTTGGGCATCAGCCGTGACGACGAGTAAACAGAGGCATAAAAGGACCTAATGGAAAAGTAAAGAAAATAAGCATTTTGTGTGTTTGTTTGTTTTTTCGATTTTAGCCTTTGAATCTAACCTTAATAGAAATCTTCATTGTGATTGTATATTTTGAGAGAATGGAATGGAGCCTACTTGAGATTTGATTTCAAGCACTGCTTCCAATGGATTGATGTATGGAATCATAGAATCCATTCGTATTTATAATCCTTTTGACCTGCACGTCGGCCCGATTCTCATTTAACAATTTGCGTTATAGTACGTTGTCCACGTACTCGCGGGTTTTTTCTTCTTCCTTGCAATCCGTTTTTTACAAAGAGTGAGACACTTATGCCTTGCTATAAACATATATTGTACTGATACCAACCACCCTTCAAATCCGTGTATATAACTTCATTTTAAATGCAGTATACAAACATATTTCAATTTGTCGAAATAGAGAACGAGAAAATTATTTGATAAATATTTATGATCATATTAAGATGATCCTACTGAGTGATGCATGGCTTTGTAATGAACCTTTTTTTGTTCTCTACAAGGGTAAATCATTTTTAAGAAGCATGAAAAAAAAAACACCGGATGATGGATAGTTGGGGGTGAATAATTGTTTTGGTTCTAATTTTGTTGTAGTCTTACATGATCGTGATGGGTCGTAGGATTTATTAACTATATATTTACTTAAGGGTACATTCAAGCATGATCTCATATTTTTCAACATCAAGATCGTGTACAAGTTGGAAGTCCCCCCTTTTGCCTTTAAAGATTGCTCTATAAAGCGGATGTTCTAATAGTTCATTTAACTTTAAACCGAAGCCGGAGTTGAAAGGGGAAAAAAGAAAAAAGAAGAAGCCATTTAATTCATTATAAAGGTGGAGCGGACTAGCAATATAATTTAATCAGACACATAAAAAAGGATTGATTTGTGAATTCATTTACATACAACTACGTACATTTACTCGATTTTACATATTTGGATCTCATGCAAATATTGTTCACCAACATATATGTATGTAATTATAAAACCATAATGGTCAAAAAAACGAAATTGGCTATTGTTTACAATCGTATCCTGTGACTTCAAAAGTGTTGAATCAGTCATCATGGGAGGCTAAATAACGAAGTTTCAAAAGAATAAAAACCCTTTATTAATCAATAATTAGGTAAAGGGATAAACTGATATCGTTTCTCCGGGCATTTTCTCTCTGTATGTCTTGTCCGGGGAGTACATTGACTTTTTTTATTAATAGGGTATAATCAAACTAAAAAATTAAAGTGTCATTCAAGTAAATCCGGACCACCTTTAACTGCATCCTGATCTGTGGGGAGTCCATTGTTTCTCATCCAAATAAAAGATGATTCGGTTACTATGGGATTTCAAATCTTCCGCAATTTTCTTCCCTGAGGAGACCGGGTGGCCTTTATTTCGTTTGTAAGGATATGTCTTTTGTAGAAGCGGTTTGACTTAATTCTCAGGTCAGTGTTTATGGCCCTGGAGACAGTTGCACGGCTTACCTGGCGTTTTTTGGCGTGAAAGTTAATTGGAGACCGTTTAACAGACCTTTTTATACCTACCAGGAATCTGGGACTTAGTATTTTATCACTGTTATCACTGTGTGCTTTTCTCTTATATGTCCCTGCTCCATCCAGCAGGTTGTAGAAGTCGTAGACTGTGCTCTTTGGACCCTGAGCATCTTCTTGATGTAGACTGGCTTATATCCCGCGCAATCCCATTCAATGTTCGTGTTCTTCCGGGGCTCCTCGATCGTAGATACTTATTTTGAATGAAAAATTGTGCAACTAAATTAAAGCTCTCACATTAAAATTGAAATAACTGTAGTTAAAGAAGGTACAATTTACATAAACGGCCCTGTATATATTATCCACAAGGTGGTGTGACAGTCGGTTGTTTCTTGTTTAAATAAGAATAATTTTCACATCACCTTCCTTGTGTGTAATATCCAGGGACTCCTGCTGGGCTATACTTTGGGCTTGGTTTTTAGATTTTTTTTTTTTTGAAAACAAATACAAAAATAAAAATTTTTCAAAAAAAAATTTAGAAATTTAATTTTCTAGAAAAAAATCAAAAATTCACAGCTATATAATAAAAAAATTAGTTTTTTGAAAAAATAATTTCAAACATTATTTTTTTTTTTTTTTTAATTCAAAAATCCGCAGCTATATACTTAAAAAATAAGTTTTTGGAAAAAAAAACTTTAAATATTAAATTTTCTTGTAAAAAAACCAAAATTCCTTAATTTGAGGAGCCCTACGGTCTCTGCAGCCCCCCACACATGCGGACGCCACTAATATGTTTTATATACAAGAATAGCCCCTCGGCCAACCTCTATACAGAAAAAATCTGAGATGAACTTGAATTTTAAAGACTAAGAGTAAGTTAAATTTCTCTCGAAAAATACAAATTACTCCTTAGTATCATTTTCTTATGAAATGAACTTTGATTTGAGTTACGATTTTTCACATTTCATAATGTTTTCCCCACATAGTTATCGTTTAAAATCTTATTGAGTTTTGCTGCGATACTATTGCCGTGTATCTGCAGACAAGTCGTGGCAAACGTATTATCCTACATAGTGTTAAAATAATCTATGTGTGTGCGTGATGTATGTACCGCTTAGAAGGACATCATAAAAACGCATTTATTCAAAAAAAAAAAACCAGACAGATGCAGACTTTGGACTAAAACTCTGTTGTTAAGAATTCTGAGTTACGTACGTAAGGTTATGCTTGATTCTGATCACAACAAATTCCTAGGCTCTTAAAGGCAAGTTGTTGTTTTTTTCAAATAAGTTGATTTTTTTTTTCATAAAACAAGATCGATTCCCCGTGTCTCAAAGTTTTTTTTAAAGTTTAGAAAATGCACACAAAAATAAAAATAAACGAATTATTGACCTAACGGAATAATGGAGAACGTATGTTAATACGAATTAAAAAAAGGAAGAAGAGGATTAGTGAGTTGGTCTTAGAATGTATCTTCATTATAGATGAGGAAGGAAAATCTTATATAATAATAGTATTTATTACATGAATTACCCTTACTTTTGATGGCGATGAGTTTCCATTTTCACTTATAAGAAAACAAATCCCGATCAAGTTAGCAATGTCAATGACAATAAATAAATCAGAAGGACAAACATTTGAGTGTCAAAAGGGGTTGCAAGTTTGAACATATATCTACATCAAATGGACAGAAAATAACAAAAAAATATGGATACAAAGGCGGTTTTAATTTAGAAATTTACCTATTACATAATTATAGCTTATAGTAAATTTTTTTAGTTTAGAATTGTAAAATAAAGAAACTAAATATAAATCAAAGCTTTTCAATTTTTCATGGACTATTGACTATCTATGTACTATATTAAATAATATTATCATTCAGGAAGTTCTATTATTTTGCCACAAGGCAACACCACTCTCTGTTGCTTTATTAACAAATTAATATATGTAAAAACCTGCGTACCTCATTCATGAAATGCCCGGTGTTACAAAGGACAAAATTTAATTTAAATTAAAGAAATACACGAACGTAAAACATTTTCTGTTAAAAACAATAATAATATAAAATCTATTGTAGAAAATCCAAACCAAAAATATCTTCTTTTTTATTTTTAAACAAAACAAGAATCAATAATACTTTACTCTTCAATATAATAATTTCTAATTTAAAGTGTCCTCTCTTTTGGAAATACATTTTTATGGTTACCCAGGGGCGTTGCTAGCTTTCATCATTTGGGAGGGCTTTGTCACAAAAATTATCAACGCCGTTATAAGATTAATTATATAAAAATAAGGCCTGATCTGTTTGAAAACTTCTTGCCAACGAGAATCCAACTTCCTTAAACCTTTCTCGTGGAAGGCCTATTTTCACAGTCATCGATTGGGGTCAAATTTAGACAGGAAAATGTTGTAGCAATTTAGCGCCAGGTCCGGTGGTCTATAGGGAGGATGCATAAGAACTTCCCATCCGAGTTCTTAGTGATTCTGGCACACGAAGATGTGTGCAGCCTGGCACAGGGGGGGGGGATCGATCGAACCATTATGGTGCAACACGAACAACATGAAAGAGTTACGACCCCGTATACATTAAGGTTAATAGAAATACAAGGTTAGACCATCATCTAATCGGGGTTGCTAGGATATTCTGTTTGATATATTGTACCGACTGCCGGGCAAGAGAGACATATTTTGACAAAACATACAAATACTCATAGTCTATGACGTCATTATTGCTAGAATTTTCAATTTACTGTGTTGTATCGACTCCTGGGCAAGAAACCCAGATTTTGACAAAAACACGCAACCCCTCATCTACTATGACGTCAATATTAAAAAGCGTGGTGGAAGTCAAACATCAGTCGTACACGCGTTATAGTATAACCTTGTATTTCTATTAACCATGGTATACATTGCAAATTTTCTTGGTCACTTTTGACGAATTTTTCCCTTTCAGGTAGTAAAAATGTAAAATATGCCGAATTTCTTCCTTTGACACCTCCAGTCTCGACTCACGATAAGTCACCAATGAACCGACCAAACGCAATACTTTCTAAAAGTGTTTGTAGTATACAGGCACACCTTTAAAACACTATATCGTAAGATCCGTCGGTCCAATAATGAGCAAGATATACTTAGCTTTAAAAAAAGGCGGGAAATACAAAATTAATTTGTCCATAACCAATTATATAAAGGTTTATTTTATATATATATATAGAAGAAAAGTTTGGGGGATTTCAGAAACTTTCGACTTGGCGTGAACCTCCCAACCCCCCCCCCACCAAAAAAGCAGATAGCAACACTAAGGGTGTTATCTTAGATTAAGGCAAATTAGGGGGTCATACATTGATGACGTTCAAGTCGAGGAAGGGCGTACGGGATACTTTGGAGTCCAAAACATTGATAACTATCACTAGTTAACTAACCAACAAACCCATTTCAATAAGAAGTATATCAGGAGGGGGAGGCCGGATAGAAAGTATGTAGCCCCTCCGGTGAACAAAGGATTATACATATATATAGTCCTGTGGACGTCTCATATCAGTAGTTTTCAAGACAAGCAGTAATATTTTAATTATAAATATGTAGAAATGGGTGGGGGAGGATATTGGGGTCAAAAATTGTCTTTTTTCCACAACACGTCATAAATGTATGAGCCCTCAGTCTGTCCTTCAAGTGTATTTAATACGGCTACAAAAATCCTTTAATAACAAAATGGAAATAAATACATTTGTTGTTTGTATAATTAGCCTTAATTGTGACTGGCATGTAATACCCAATAAATTCTGGAGGGGATGAATCAATTGCCACTTATTGTTTCTATTGGTACCATGCCAAATCCAATGGTGTAAATCCTGTAAATTTTTTAGCCGACCCGTTTACTTTAATTTTCCTTCGCAGTTGTCATTATTATTTAATTCGTGAGTAGTGATCATTCTTTCCTAAATAGATTCAATTGTATTCAAAAGCTGATTTAGGATAAATATGTGCTCTTAAAAGACGGCGTAAACCTGCAGATTTGTTGAAGAGTTATAATTTTAAGTATTTGTTGGACTCAGAGTAGGATTGGGGATCAAAGTCGGAGTAATTATAGGGAATGTCCTTGTTTATGTGTTAAAGGGGTTTTTTTTTTTATTTATTTTTTTAAAAAGAATCAATAATACATGGCTAATCGCAGAAAATTAATTTTTTTAGAAAAAAATTTTGAATATAAAATTTTTTGGATAAAAATTCAAAAAGCTATTAACAAAATATTAATTTTTTTCGAAAAATAAATTCAAAAATTACATATAACTATTCATAAAAGTTAAATTTTATGAAAAAAAATTAAAAAACTTAATTAAATTTGATGAAAAAAATAAAAAATAAAAAAAATAAATTAAATTTTATGAAAAAAAAAATTGAAAATCTAAAATTAAATTTTAAAAATTAAACTTTTTGAAAAAGAAATTCGAATATTAAATTTCTAGTGAACAGTAAAAATTTAATTGCTTAATTGGGAGGGGGGGTAAAGCCCCCTCCCAACCCTGCGAACGCCCTTGATTATATACTTATGTACAGAATAAATATATATTAAATAGTATTAAAATATGTCAATCCATAGTTGTTGTTTTTTAAATAAAAGAAAATTAATTAATTGAGGAGATCCGATGACTTATTTAGAATGGAATGCTTTGAAAAAGGTGAGGAGCTAAGGACTTGATTTGAGCTAATTATTGATTTATTACATCATTGACTATTGAGAACGAGGGGAAAACTATCAATATGGGTGTGTGTTTGCTTTGATTTCTCACTTTTCAAGAAGTTGCAAAAAATTTCCTTCTATGTAAAATGATTATATAATTTATTTGTCAATGTGGTTAATTCATGGGGACTTTTTATGTGGAACATTTATTATCCGGTACAAATATCCTCAACCTGCACTCCAATTATGTATAAAGGGAACCTCTTTATTCATACGTGTACATAGCTAGATTATTTGATAATTAGATTATTTATAACTTGTATAAAAGTGACAATTTCTTCATCAAATAATACATTATTGAGTGTCAACATTGGTCTATCTAATTACCAACTTTGCATTGATACAATTATTTCATTTTATTCCATCAAAATTACAGGATTAGTATATATTTATGAGTAATTAGACATTGTTTAAAAGGCAAATTATGCTCTAATAGTTTAGAAGATAACTCCCAAAGAAACCTTCAGTCTTACTGTCCGCCCTAAAACACAAATGGCTTCCCCAAACACAAAACTCTAAATGAACTTTTTTTAAGTGTACACTTAAATCTTTAAGCAGATATAGCCCACTAAAGACTTTTAGTGAAAAACACAGAGAACTTTTTACTTAACCTATTAAATGGATAATCCATAGAATATTCAATTATTGTATTTCCTTATTCCAAAAACACGAAATCCTTCATTTAAAATTACTGGTCTCATTAAATGGACTGCAACTTGTACAATTGTGTGTACAAGTAACAATTTGTACACGATATATACCATACAAATAGCATAGAACCAGATGATAAATGAATCAAGTTTCCTCATGAAAGAGAACAACATTATTTGACTGGCATGATTTACTATTAAAACAAGTTGTCAGAGTGTGAAACGCAATTTCCTCATGGTTTGTTTTTTTTTCAACAGAAAATGTGGAGAAATTTGCAAAAAAGTAAAGAAGAAAATAACTAGATAACTAGAATGTTATGTAATTAACTTTTGCGTCCTGAAAAGAGACTCGCAGTTTCTTTCTCCTTCATGGGTATATGAACCAGATATTGAAGCGTCTTAGTAAATCCAACTCGGAGTAATTGATTCAAAAACGAAAAGTGTCTCGTGAACAATTATTTGAACTATTTGAACAGGTTAAAGAAATGGGAACATCGCTTGGAGAAGTTTGTACTAGAATTACAAGGAGTCTATGTTAAAAAATAGGAAATAAAATTCAGAAAAAATGTAATGTATGTTTGGTTGGTTGGAAACTTTTAAGACTACTCTCGATTAAAAAAAAAAGAAACCAAAGATGAATGTGGTAACAATGACAGTTCAAAGAATGTTTGTGAGCAGTTTAGTTCTATTAGATAGGCTGGAAGCTGGCTTGAGCAAGGGTGGCTGTTAAGGAACTTTTGCTTTTAACAAAAAAAAAAAAAAATTGGTCAGCATGAAAAAATTGGGAAAATTAAAATAATAAAAACAAAAAATAATCATTTCTACATACCATTGTTTATATTTCATTCAAATCCTAATATATACTAAAACTGCGCAGGATTTATGATATTCATAAGGCACCAATAACAATAACACACAAAAATAGTGATCTTGTTTTACGCGCACGCCTGGAATAATTCATTCATGCGACTACATTGTTATAAAATATGTTTATATGATTTACGTCAAAGAGAAAATGAATATGAATTACGGGTAGAGATAATTTTGTGATAATTTGAGCAGGGAAAATATTGCATTACACTGAGTTTTTATGCATCGACGAACAGACACTAATACTATAGAATAAAACTCTCCAATAAATCCTCAGTTTTACTCTTCATTTTCATGAGAACACTCACACGTTGTTACACTATACTTTGAAGTTCTCTCCTCAAGAATCAAATAATAATAACAGATTGAGAAAAGAGTTAATGTAATGTGATTTGCTCGTTGTTAAATCTCATCTACAGTCACATTCATTTTTTATAAATAAAGTACTTCTTTTTTCTTTTCTTTTTTAATATGTGTTATCTAAACTTCTTTGAGATTTCCTTCATAATTACTAGTGATGAAACGATTAATCGGAATTGGTAATCAGAGAATTGAATACTTTTTTGGAAGCCGAATCGGCATTGCAAAAAATATATTTTAATTTGCAATTCCGATACTTATTTATTACTGATATTTAACTATTTATTTATTTTTTAAATTATGAAAAAAGTACCCCCTCCCCCCATAAAAAAAAAAATATTAATATTTGAATTTTTCCTGTATACTGGAAAACTTTTATTTGAAATTTAAAAAAATATATATAACATTTGAATTTAAAAAAAATATATATAACATTTGAAATTTTTAAAAAAAGTTTAATATTTGAAATTTTTTCCAATACAGTTATTTTTTTGAGCACAACTGGAGATATCTCAAATTTTTTTCCCCAAAAATTAAACTTTTCAATTTTTTTCAAAAAAATTTTTTTTTTTGAGAATACCCATGAGCTTTTCAATTTTTTTTTCCAAAAATTTAATTTTGAAGTTTTATTTTGAAAAATAGAATTTTTCTTTTTTTTTATTAATTTTAATTTTTGGATATTTTTTTCAAAAAAATTCCAAAAAACAAAATATATTTCAGATGACACCCCTGATAGCAAAAAGGTATTTTTTAGCTATTATTTAAAATATTAAAGAATCGGAATCCCGAATCGGCATTGCTAATTTTTACTAGAATCGCATTCGAATTGGTATTAGGATTTTGTTTGGAATCGTACCATCACTAATAATTACAAACCGTTTTATCCACTTTAATAAAGAATACTTTTTTTTTTTTTAAATATGACGTGCACGCTTGATTGTATTATTATATTATTGATCAAAAACTCCAAAATGACTTACTTACAGTATAGATACACATAAACTTTGCTTTACTAATATAAAAAAATATATATATTTTTTCATTATGTGTTTTATTTAATTTCAATCAAAGATAGGCGAAAAGTCTTCGTTCAGAGAAAAATGTTAAAACTATACGAATGTATTAAAGGTTTTGTCTCAAGACGTTTCGCCATAAAGCAATTTTCTAAATCAAATATGCAATATTTATTTCTATAAAATGCATTAAATGTTTCTTTTTTGTTGGAAAAATGATGGAATTATGCTCTTGCCTCATACTAAATTAATTTTATTACGTATTTAATCTCCGGTTCGAATTCATTACATAGTGAGATTTTGTTGGTGTAGACATTGAAATTTTGGGATATGTTTCCATAATTTTTTCGACAGAAAACTACCACTTAATGCGTTTTTATAGTAATACCCATTTCATATTTTGATTTTAAAAAATCCAAGGGAACATTAATTTTAACCAAAAATAGCAAAAACGACCTATAAATCCCATTTATTCATATATTTAGGCGAAATAGTTATAAGCCAAATTACCTAGAGCCCTGAAACACATTTTTAAGATTTTGTTGAATAAATTAATTTTTGTCACTGTTCTTTTATTTAAACTAATTAAACTGTGCAAGGGCTTAAAACCGGCACTGCCTTGTACCTACAAAGTTAGTAAATAAAAACAACATCCCTCAGGATTTTTTTTTTTTTTTTTGTACAAGAACTTGAAAGAGGTCAAAATAAAGGGAATTTTATGGGTTTGTGAAGTTTACATTTATTCAGTTTTTCTTTTGCGTAAATGGGTAATTATCAATGGGACACTACAGATTGATGTAAACTATTATATAATCTTTCATTAACAAGACACTAATGAATTCAAGAGAGCTTCAACAATTTGACATGTGTGGGTTTTTCTCGTCAAGGAACGCATTCCTTGTTATCTTACAAGTAATGGAATTTAATATGTAATATATTTGTGAGTTACACGCTGAGCCGCAGTATCCACTTGAATTTAACATAGCATAATTCATGTTGATACCCAATGATTGTATCACGCAACCTTTTATCCATTAAGAAAATGGGGGAAAGGCCTGAAATCAATTGGTAATTAGCCAAATATGTCAATCATTATCATTGTCATATTATTTCAACACAATTTAAAAAATAAATTGCATATAAATCTACTATAATTAATGCGTGCCTGATGACATCCCGCGCAGAAAAAGAAGGATAAAAACGCATTTATTTCAAAAACAGAGACAGGTAAATTAAAAAAGGGAATTAAGAAGAGGATGAACAAGTTAATCTTAGTATGTATTTTCAAGAGTGTCAAAAAGGAGTGGACGTTTGATTATATTTACACCAGATGAACAGAAAATAACCAAAAAAAAAATTGGATACAAGGAGGTTTTACAATAGAAATTTATCTATTACGTAATAATAGTTCATAGTAAATCGTTGTAGCTTAGAATTTTAACATGAATAAAAATAAAATCAATTTAATTTTTCATCTTTGAGATAGTTTGTTATAATATTAAGTTGTATGTTCGCTGATAAAAAGAATACTTTATCTATTTCAAAAACTGAGGCAGATACAGACTTTTGTTATAAAATAAAAGTTGCTCAAAATTTTGAGTTACGTCTGCCAGTTTGTTTCATTCTGATCAGACCAGATTCCTGGGGTCTGGGAGGGGAAGTTTGTTTTTTCTTTAATAAGTTAATTTTTTCCATAAAAAAAGATCAATTCCCTGTGTTTCAAAGTTTTTTTAAGGTATGGATTGTCGATTCGAAAATGCACCCAAAAAAAAAAAATAAGAAAAACGAATTATTTAACTAACGGGAAAAGGGAGAATATATATTGAATAGGAATTAAAAAAGAGAATTAGGAAGAGGAATAGCGAGTTAGTCTTAGTATGTATCTTTATTCTAGTTAAAATAGGAACATATTTCTAATTATTATAATGCCAATTGACAAGTTTTGCTGAATTCAGGAGGTATTTAAGTAATTAATAAAATAATTCGAAATAAAATATATAATACTGGTAAGTAAAAATTACGTACGTATTAAAATCTAAAACACTTACTAATTCAATAATATTTCAAGGTAAAGTCATTATTGTAGTTAACTCATATTTCGATTTATTCAAGCATAAGCAATTAGTTACAAAACAAAACAAACCTGAGTTCTTTAGCTTAAATAAAAGTCAAGAAAATAACACTTGAAACTGATGGACGAATTTCCATTCGCTCACTCCAAGCAGTTGGGCGTCTCCAAGCCCACCATTTACGCCGTCATCAAGTCCTCAATGTTAGGGAAGAAGAAGGGTTCTGTCAAAAAGGACAAGCTGGACCTGGAGGAGTTAAAGAAAACACTCCTTGGCCAATCCCCTCAAGTCCATAAGGGCCCATGCAAAAAATCTCAGGATTTACACAATACTTCAAAATTTACTTGTTATCAAAAAAGTGAGTGGAAAGAGCCTTGCAAGGGTATAGAGGCCATTTTTGACACCAGCAACGAAAGAACCCCATTTCCTCCGTTGCTAGACTCTTTATTGACTTTTTCGGTCCCTCTACAGGCCTGATGACAAACCCCTAGACTACACCTTTTGACTTACACCAACACTGTGATGTCATGACTAAGGTAGATAATTTTGGTAAGGATACAAAAGCGTGCGAGGACGAGGGAAGAAATACTTATGGTATCATTGCCCATTGACTAAAATATTAAACATCTTCCTCTATCAAGAAAGTTATCAATTCCCACCTTTATTATTCAATATTAATATTATATTAGATACTGAGACTCGATAGAGAACTGAATAAAATGCCTAAAATAATGTTGCCTTCTGTCTGGATTTCTGAAAATGGAGGCCCAGGAATTTGGAAAATACTTACCGGATGAGAAACAGATGGTTTGTCGGATTTGTCGATATAAATGTGCCTTTAGTCCCCTGTCTAGAATTACACGCCACTCATTAGCCTCATCTCATATCAAGAGCATGGATATTCATCTAAAAAATCAAGTTATTGATGAATACATCATGTCAGACTTTAACTCTGATCTCACAATGATCTTTATTGCATGTAATATAACCTTATCCATTGCTAATCATCTACGTTCAAAAAATTTATGGAGAAATACACGGGTAAACCTATCCCTTCCAGAGGAATCATCATTAAATTAATGGAGGATGTTGGTACTGATGTCATTTATAGAAATTCCCCCATTGTATATTGTAAAGTAGAGATAATTATCAGCATGTTTTGAGTCATCCACACCAAATTACGATCAATGTTATCAGTAAAAAGTATAAAATATTTACTAATTACGAAATATAACTCTAAATTTTGTACCATCTAACAGTAAGTATTCAATTTTTTTTCAATCTAACCATAAAATATGATTCTATTTTAGCTAAAAATATCAAGAATTATGATACACAACTCATTAAATGGCAAAAAAAACCCTGCTTAAATGGTCACAACAACGGAGGTAGTAGCTTTGGATGGTTCGCAACTAGTTTGTCTGGCACTAGTTTCTTTACTTAAGGCTTAGCTATGGTTGATAAGCTCCAACAAATGGTGTTCAGAAAACTCATAAAGGGCAACAACAACTGCTTAAATGGTCACAACAACGGGGGTAGTTACATTGGGTGCAGCATTATAAGTAGCAATTGTGTTTATCCTTTATGATAATAGTATGAACAAGAAAAATATTATTTGGATCAATCTATGATTTCAATATTCTGTGTTTATAATTTATTGTTATTATAAGTTATATGATTCAAATTGTTTAATTTTGTATATTTAACATAAATGTATGATGGTATATTTTTTAGTATGTAGATTATATTTAATTAAAACCTTCTTTTTTAAACTGGGAACTTCAAATATATTTCGAAATACTCCACTTTGTCATTTCATTAGTTATTATTCAGAAAATAAAGTTAATAATGAATTACAATTTCATGGAGTGTGACGTTTTCAAATCTACTGTAACGGATAAAAACGTCTAAGTCAATTATACGTAGTATATCTTCATCAAACATTTTGCTAATACATACTTCCGTTATACCCTCAAAAATTATAATAAAGCAGGCAGCTGATAATCACAATCAGTATTTTAAACAATGATACCATAAGTTTTTCTTCCCCACCCTTCTCCTTGCACGGGTTTTCTCTACAGAATTATCAACGTTAGCCATGACAGAGGACTACATCTGCATCGGATGCCAGGCCTTCTGGCCCCGACTGGAAGTAATCATTGCCGTTAAAGGCGGCTTCATTAATGATTAAGGGAGCTTAAACACGCATTTGTATATTTATAGTGTTAATTTTGTTGAAATTCTATAGTTAATTAATTAATTATATGTTGTTAAAGTTTATAATTGAAAGTTTTGAATGGATCACTGCGTACAAAGTCTCCAATATGTCTGCCCTACCTTTGGAATTATTTTCAGACTTTTAATAAACTTATGGGATACGCATATATCACACAGGTATGGACAATGACACAATATATCAAGTAATGCAATACCTTTAGAGACAAAAGTAAAATGAAAACATGTTGTTATACAAATTGCACCATTTGACCTATCGTAGGGCTCTTGAAATTATTGGCAAGTATTCAAATCTATCAATTGTGCAGACTATATAACGTGTATAATTTTGGAATGGGCCAATGAATAATTATAAGTGCAGTAAAATGATTTTTCCAAAAGATGTCTTAAGTAATGTGTATCCCGCGTTATATTAGGGTGATTGGTTTAGGGGGGATGACATTACAAAGTTAGGATTTTTGCACTAAAATAACTCTATTATAAAGTTTTGTGATCAATTGACTAGGTGTTGTTTGAATGTAAGTATGGGATGGGAAAATGAAAAGAAAAAATTCACCATATTTTGTACAGTTTTTCTTCGAAGAAGGCTTATATCTTTATACATTTATGCATCAATTTATATATATTAGTAGTACCTGGCATTTCCGGAGTTATTAGACACCGATGAACAGACAAACTTTGCATTCAAAATATAGAATAAAACTCTTCATCAAATCTTCAATGTCACTATTCGTTTTCGTTGAGCACACTCACACGTAGGTAGTGTTGTGATATTCCTTATTTATTCGGTTCAGTCTAGTCTTAGGATCATTCTTATCAGTCCTTTAGACGAAACCTTCACTTCCTCGGTCCTTTAGACTGTCCGTACTAGAAATGTTTAAAAAAAAAATAATTAAAGTTGAGTAACGTCATCAAGGACCGAACTTAATCTGTTTTAGGACTGATACGCAGCACTGAAGTGGGCTGAGCCGAGACTGCAGTCTTGGGTCCTAAATAAGAACCAACATAATACTCGTAGAAATTCGACGAAAGAAAATCTAGAGTGAAATGGGTGGCAATAGAGTTGTTAAATATGTGCTTACATAATTGTGGAACTAATCTTGATCGGATTAAAAAGGATTGAGTTGTTGGCCAAGACTTGATAATATTATTTATCCACTCATATGAATAATATTATTATCATACCTATATTGTAACTAATTATCGAATGGATAGAAATGTAATCGGCCGTCCGTGAATAATTAATCATTTCATGTACACTTATATCATTAAGACTGGTGTTGTAATTCTAAGAATTTTTAGGCTGGGATACTTTTTCTCAATATTGCGAACAGTATCATATTGATATGAGTAGTATAATTTATATTAATTCAAAAAAGTGATGAAGTCCTTAGGAGCCGCGGTTTTTAAGGTTAACTGAACCAGATAAAAATCGGTTATTTTGTAATAGTGATCATAAAAGATACTGAGACGTCATGATGTGGAAATTATTTTTAAAGAAGATTGTATAAGTATGCGAGAATATCGCATAGAAGAAAGGGATTAGTTGGTCAAGAACAAGCCTCACCAACTGAAATCGACGATATCAAAATTCGATTTTTAAAGTTCAAATACCGCACGATCAAATTGACTGAATTTGTATATAATATGTTCATATGAAAATTTAAACAAATATCAATCATATTAATAACTTGTTGGACAGTTTTTCAGTCGTTTAATATTGTAATTGATTAAATGAGCCTTTTGAGTTATTTGAACTCATATTTGACACTTTTGGCCCCCGTATATTCCTGATGTAAACCCTTCGACTTTACCTTTTGGGTACATGTCGAGGAGAAGGCCTCCCGGGTCTGTCATCCAAACACCGAGGCCTTCAAAGCCACTGTCAACCAGCACTGGGGCGATAGGACAGAGAGCTAGATTTCAGGGTTGACAAGAATTTGAAGTCTTAACTCTTGGGGATTTCAAATCTCCAACCTATTTTTTCACTATACAACGTATATACAATGCACACAGTGGACATCAGACGAAAACATCAAAAAAGCTCACAAAATAATTTTGAACTAAGATAAAATAAAGTTCATCGATATAGATCATACTCTAGAGATATCAAAGGAACCTGTTGGAGATATTGTGTATAAATATTTGGACATACGAAAACTGTTTTAAAAGAGTTTACTGCGATATGTGACTATTGATGAAACGTGACTCCATCACTACTCTCCATAATCCAATCAACATTCAGACGCGTTGATTGCACGCAATGAACCAAATCGAATGCATAGAAAGACACAACAGTATGTTGGCCATGTTATGGTATCAGTAGTCCGGGATATACGAGGGTATAATATTCATTGTTTACCTCAAAAAGGACCAAACCATCAACAGTGATTGTTTCATAGCATTGTCGGAGCGTTTGAAGAATGAAATCACAAAAATAGGGCTCCATTTGAAGGAAAATAATTGATGTTTCTTCAATCACACAAATCACCGAAAACAATGTCAAAATTTTATGAATTAGGCTAAGAAATTCCTTTCCGATCCACCGTATTCTCCAGATCTGACTCCCAGTGACTTTTTCTTACTTGCAATCATTAAAGGAATGCTCACGGATCAAAGTCAGAGATAATCGCACAAATATAGGCCTATAAAAAGAAGTTCTACTATAAAAACAGGCATTTGAAAGTTATATAACCGCCATAATCGTTGTATCGCCCTTGACGGTGACTAAGTAAAATAAATAAATCGAATTTTGCCAAATAAATGTGTTTCACCATGGTAGTGTACGAACTTTTCAGTCGACCTCTTGCATGGAAATTCTCATTAACTGGAACTCAACTGATGGAACGACGTAGCTGAATGGGCAATGCACTTGGGAAAAATTATTATATTGAACTCAATGTACAGGGTTACCATAAGTCTTAGGAAGGCTACTTCAACTTAATATTCCTCGGATGTATATTTTTTAATAATGTTTGTTGTTAAACAAACATTATTATAAAAACGTGCACCATCATTTCGCTTCATTTGGAAGGGAAGTGCTATAGGGTCATTGCCAAGGACCTCAAAGACCTCAATTCGTCCAAATCATTCGTCCACTACAAGATCAAGTGGTCCAACGAGGCCGTGAGTGTCGATGACATACCCATTAGTGGTCGCATGAGGTCAAGGCAACGAGGTTGAAGTTCAACCCCAAAAAGAAGTAGTCCATAAGAAAGATGGCTCATGAAAATTGTGTTTTCGAGAAACCATGCGTCAGGTAGTCAGGTCAGGTAGTACCTAAAGATGAAGTGTATTGTCTACAAAAGCAACAGCTTCTCAATGAGGCCACAATGGACAAGGGGCTGCCCCGCGCGAAGGTACTTCTTAAATTCCTCAATTCTTGTACGCACGTTTCAATATGAAATGAACTGGCACTCATTTTAAAGGAAATTTTACGTAGATTGCAGCATAGTTCATGTGCACTGACTTGTAAGCAAGTTTCCTAGGCCGGATAGAGTAAAAGTAGTACTATAATGTTTAACTTTGCTTAATCAGTGCAACCCCATCTTACCAATTAAAAGAACATTATAATAATATTTTTTTTTTAAATGAATACTCAACCGAATATGAATATTTGTATAATGTCCTAACACAAACTCAGCTTGACGCAGAATTCCAAAACTCGAACTTGGCCAAACACCAAAATTGTGAATGTAGTCCAATATTAAGGAAACTATCAAAGCATTAATGGACTAAATATGTATTTTCTGATACTTCATATTTCGCAAATATGACAATTATGGTAGCAAATTATGAATTTTAAAAGAGTACTGGTCACGAATTTTGAATGTATTGTACATATATTTAAGTATCCAGAAATATTGAAACTGTCTACACAAATAAATGGAAGGTGAAAAAATAATTATTTATAATTGGTTTTGACGTCAAAGTAACAATTATAGATGTTTTTTGATCTAACAATGAGGGATTTGCAAATACAATACGTGAAGTGTGAATCTTCACACTTCATAAATCATTTCATGTGAGGTTCTACAATCATCATTCATAATATTATACTGGTGAAAGAATATATTTGTATGTAAGGAGACTGGAGACATTGGGTTTTTGCACTATTTTTGCACACAAAAAAAGTAGTTAATAATATTTATTGGCACTGTAAAGAGTAACACACACTTTCCAACATTTTTTTTTCATATTTACAAAAACAAAGAAGTTATGGAGAAAAATATCGTCGAAAAAATAGCAATCGATAATTGGTTCATTTTTGCAAATATAGCAAAAATTATGTAATAAATATTCCGTAAATTAAAAATCAATCTTTGGAAGGTTGACTGATTGAATTAGAATTAGCCCCTTGTAAGCTTAGAACAATTTTCTTCAACTATACAGGGTCCGCGGAAAGTTCTGTTAAATGTTTATTTAAGTGCAAATGATCTAACTAATTACATAATTTGCATATAATTATAGGCAAAGATCGACACAAATTTCAAAAACAAGTGACAAAACTTTCCTTCGAAATGGTCACCTTTAGCCTTGACCAAAGCTCGAAGTCTCTCTGGAAAGGACTAGTATGCTGCACGCACCATGTCCCCACAGGGATGGAGTCCAGGGAGACACGAATTTGGCCTTCAGGTCGCCCCAATTCTTGCTCAGGGTCATACAGGCTCTGCTCTCAAGAATGGACCACCTGGAGTAATCCATGACATTTAGGTCAAGGCTGGAGGAGGGCTAGACTGCCTTGTCTTTAATGTCACTCAAATTTCCTTCACACCACCACTGCGTCTCTCTGGATGTATAGACCTTCCAACCGAATGGTCTACAGGATGGATATTCGACCAAGCGAACAAGGTCCTTTGTGTTGATCTTCCCCCCGTCCGGCACAAACACCAAAGGGGACTGACTACCCAGTCTCAGTCACGGCCTTCCAAACCATCATAGACTGTGGTGTCTGTACTCTGTTCACTTCCTGGTCACCCAGCTTCCCTTTTTTGGCCAAAAGACAATCACTTTGGGGGTTAAAACCTGTTCCATAGTGGAAAAGTTCTCATCACAAAACACAAAGTTGGGAGCTGTACCAGTCCTCAGCTTCGTACTAATGACATTGTTTCTCTCAAGTCTTTTAGCCTTGACCTTGCTTGACAGGTGCTGTTGCCTCTTCATTTTGTAGGTATACATTCCAAGGTCATTGTGGATAAGGTCTCACATTATTGTTGCACACATGTATGAGTACTTGGGCATCTTGGTGAGGTTTTATAATGGGATTTCTTGCAATCTTTGCCACGACGACTCTGGGCGTCCTTTTTGACCTTGATCTGCCTTATCTGGGTCTGTCCTTGATAGATTGAGTCTCCTCGTACCTCTACATGTTTCTCTTGATGAGAATGGGATTGACCTCCAGGCTCTTCATGTTCCTCAAGATGACTATTCCAGATTTCCCCTTCATTTACTCCTTGATTATAGCCTTTCTCTTGGGCTTCCATTGTGTTTGTTTTGATCTAGTTTCCGACGCAACTAAAGTTGAAGCCTAATACCTCGCAACTTTACATATAACTACATATATTAAATAAAGTAAATTTAACAGGACTTACCGTGGATCCTGTCAAAAGATAATTCCACAATTGCAAGACTTGTGTAACTACAAATTGATTTTGAGCATTCTTTCTGATTCTTTTTAGAGGAAAGGTTCTGAGATACAATCCAGAAGGCAACGTGCACGATCCAACTGTTGATGTAGATGTCGTTCTTAGCACTAATAAAAATAAATTCAAATGCGACATTCAATATATATAAGCCTTTTAAGATCCAAAAATTCCTCATATCTTTTTTAAGGCCTGTAAGAGTTCGAGGAACCGAAGCCGTTTCGGGTCTCAGATCTTTTCATATAATACAAGTTTACTAATAACAGACCTCGTATACTTTGGATCCGGGTATATACAGGGTCGTTCAGGTAAATCCAGATCATCTTTAACTGCATCTTGGTCAATAAGGGAAGCAAGAAGAGGATTGAAATTTTAATTACAATTTCTAATAGGACAAAAGAAAAAAATCATTCAATGTATTCATTCGTTCAGCTAAGGGTCAACCTCACACTTTAAAATTGAAATAACAGAGTTCAATGCTTTCCTTATTACTCAGGATGTAGTTAAAGATACCTGAACTACTCTGTCATTACACCTGCCCCAGGTCTATTCTACTTGGAGTCAAGTTATGTCTTAAAGGATTTGTAATTTGAATCATCTCCAAAAAATAAACCTCAGTATGAAGCTTGTTACATAATATAATAACTATTTATATTCCTCTAAAATATACCTATATATGTATGTACATTTCTTGGAGTTTTAGACTTATGATAAATGATTATAATTAGTAGTTGAGGGGGGGGGGAGGGGGAGGAACAGCCTGTGTTATTTAATCAAGTGTGTTTTCCTCCTTACATTCATAGGTGAACATTACATAGGTCTATCGATTCGATTACAATGATTATTATCATATATATTAGCAAGCCTATTTAAATTATGTATTTATAATCACTTACTTGCTTAAGAGTCTATATGTAACATAAGTAGTAGGCCCATACATACACACACATGTATAATTATCATCACTCACTCAAAACCTTGCGAGAGAGGGAGCCCTAGGTACCATTCTACTCTTTGCTTGACTCACTATAGTGTGTATGTGGGTACTAAATATATTCAACTCTAAAACAAAGGGATGTGGAGGTAACTACTAGAGGTGTATAAAACATGTCCTACAAAGTGGGAGGAATATATATATAATTATATATTCATTCTTTAGGAGAGAAAGTCTAAGTATTGGGTGAGAAGCTACATTTGAGTGTTTCCCATCAACCAAAGAGAGTAATACTGAGGGTTTGAAAGAGAGTTATTTTCTATATTATTAATGCAAAGTGTGTCTGTTTGTCGACTCGTAATGACTGCGGACAATACCAGACCGCTAGTACTATAACTAGTGGTGGATCCGTCTAAAAAACTTAAGAGACTTCAGTACAATAAGTCCGGACTTAATGAAAATTGTTAGTCATGGGATCGGTCCTCATCCCTCTTTAATTGCAACTGCAACAGCTGAAATGCCGTATTTACTAACTATGCTGTTCAACATAACCTCTTTCAAGAGACAAGCTAACTGAAGTTGTAAGAAGGAGGTGTGTGGTTAAAATTTAATTTTTTATTATTATACATTCTAGCTATCGGATTGGCTCATATAAATCTAACCACTTACTAATTCTATAATTAATCAAGGTTGAGTGATTCAAATGAATTCATATTTGGATATATCTAAGGATAAACAATTAGATACAAAACAGAACAAATATGAGCTCTCTAGCATAAGTACAAGTCGAGAAAATGACAGTTGAACGTGATCGACGAATTTCCATTCGCGCACTTCAATGAGTTGGGCGTCTCTAGGATCACCGTCTACGCCGTTTGCAAGTTCCAAATGTTGGAGATAACAAAAGTTCTGTCAAAAAAGCCAAACTGGACCCGTAAGAGTTAAAGAAAACAGCCAAGGCTTAGAGCAAGCATATGGATTGTTAATCGAAGGTTTTTTCTTAATGTAAAAAAAAAAAAAATCGAAAAAATACATGGTAAACCTGACAATTTGAAGAATGTTTGAGAGGAGAGCAGCTAAACTGTCAAGACGTTTCATTAATTTAGGTATGTGACGAAGGAAATTAACAAATGTCCTACTCTGTACCAAGCAAGGCTATAGACAGGAATTACTCCGTTTTCGATCCTCGATTCAACTCAGAGTCTATCAAGGACGACTTACATTTATAACCCCTCAGCGTACCTCCCTGTCATTCATCAGCAAACAAACTCTTGATCACACTTTATACTTAGATGTTATCTCCTCAAGAAAGGAAGAATAATGAGAACAGCTCTAGAAAATTTTATTTGTTCGATTTGGACGTGGAATCCGTACGATTTTGGTCCGAACCGAACGAAATGTCAATGTTACTGTAAGTGTACCATGTATTTACCGGCTTGATTTTCATATTATGTATAAACTTAAGTATATTTAGTAGATTTTGAGATGCTTGAGGAAGAGGTGTTGACGTTTTGGCAACCTTATCTCCCTTCAGTTCTCTCCATGCCGCAGTTATGGTCATAAATTCCTTCGATATCTCTAATTATAGTATTATTTTCAGATAAAATTACTTCTGTTGAAAAATACAAACGCCTCTTGTGTTTTATGACATTAGTCCATTATGGGAACACACCTTTACTCTATAGGAAAAATACATGAGTAGCATACGCTTGACGGATCTATTTTGGATTCTTAATGATTAAGTCTTTTGTATATTTATCTGTAATCTTTATATTTTAAAGACATTTTTGCCTACTTTGATGGATTCTTTTTGCCTTCATTTGACAGGACAGCATTTTAAGATATATATCTTTGTGCGAGTTGCGATTTTGTATTGATTGTAACTTGTACCAACAATTTGTAGAGGTTTCCAACAAAAAAAATAACACAATTATTGGATTTTACATAGACGTTAGAAGAGTTATTTTCCTTTATCAAATGTAATAAAGGGTTGATCTTATGTAGTACTACACATTTCATAATTCTAAATCCGTAATGATATTGGTTGGAAAATCACAGAGAAGGACAACAAAACATCTTACCTCTGAACAGAGTAACCTGAGACAAATAGAAAGAGCAAAGAAAACTCTAAATTTTCTCGAGGGAAACAAAAATCCGGGGAATGTTTGGCTCATTTCTATATTAAAAAAATCACTGCTGATACTACTGTGAATAAACAGTGGCTACGCCACAAACAAACATCAAAACAATGCCTCAGCTTCAGTGAGACATGTCTTCAGAAGAAAAAATCCAACCGAAGCCTTCGTATTGAGGCAATTATTAGAGCTGAGGGCTCACATATGGAATTTAAGTTGTCCCAAGCACCATTTTCAGATGATTTTGTAACAAAATATCCACAGAAAACCTCTCGTTTAAATTATACTCTTGAAAAATTGAAAATAATTAAATGTGCAGAAGCAGATCAGATCAAACCTGTAATTAAAAACTCACAAATATTATTTCATTGAAGAATTAATAGTTATAACTATAATCAGAATGGTCTCCTCAATCCATCTTTAATATTTCGAAAGATTACATAAAATTATATTTAAATTTAAAAATTGGAATTACATAATATTAATGTATTTTTAAAAAAATGATCTTTTTAAAAATATATCATGAACCGACTACCATCTCTAAATTGAGATAATTATGGTACTAAATTATTATATTACAAAAATAAAAATATTTGAAGCCCCCTCTATATTTTCAACTATTACTATTTGAAAGTTTTGGTGAACTATTTCTACTTTTTTGTGGGTGTGAACGACTTTTTCACATCATGTATTTAATTTCTATGGAAATACATCCATCAAGGATTTATTTTATATTGAGCGATTAAAAATAAAGTTAATTCTACTCCTATGAATTAAATTTATGTAGAATTAGTTTATATATTTATTATAAAAGTTTTAGAATAAAGTTACAACTCACTTTTTTTTAATATCTTATTTTGGACCGTAAATTATTAAATCAAAATGCTTCGTCTATCATTTGATGGAATTGCATAGCAATCTATCCGATATTTAAAAATACATTTTGATGTTCATAACAATACAATCCTTTTTACAATTTTAATAAATTGTACATTTGTCTAAATGAGTTGGTAACATTTTCTTTTTTCAAAATGTAGTTTTATGTATGTGCTACGATTTCTGTTAATAATGTTTTGTTTTGTTTTCACGGTATTTTTGGATTGACGAAAATAAAGTATGCAAGATTCAAGTCCTCGAATGAACCGTATTGATTCTCGAAGCGGTACTTCTAGTGAATACGTTACGGCGCCACTGGTGGAATATTATTAGACAGGTCAAATGTCCGCAGATATATTACTCATAAATATATATTAAATAAATATTTTTTTCCCTTCTATCGGTCCTTCACAAAAGTCCCAATTTTAAAGAAACCTCTACAAGGCATCATTTTGACTTATTTTAGGTTTGGAAAAAAGTAATTTCGTATGTGCGGCCCATTTTTTAACTAAGTATAGCTTATTCATTATTGGTCACAAGGTGTACTTAGACAAATAATTCAATCACACCCACTGCTATTTATTTCTTAATTAACTGATAATTTCGGTCCTTTTTTTTTTTCTTTTTTTAAAGAAGAGAGGTTGCGTGATACATTAAAGGTAACAACGTCATATATTTCTTTCTCCATGGTGCTCAGTCTCCCCTCACTTAATTTTTTATTAAATAATTAAATCTGTAGTATTTGCTTCTGGACTAGCAACCATGAAAAATTGGATTCAGAGAAAAGGAAGACTCGAATACCTTTCTGATCAACAGGAAATGAGGGCATCTGTAACTCGTTTGTAATTGAATAGTGTGGTTTAATTATTAAGAAAAGAATTTATAGATAAAGAAATTGTAACTTCTACAACATGGATGTATAAAATAAAACTTTTTACACAACATATTATATTTTGCAAAAGAAAAAAAAAGTGTTATGTGATATCAAAGCACACCTGCTGTGTTCTTGATGAATGATTCTCCCCAAAAGTAATTAGTTATAAATTATGAATGTCTTCCGACGATAAAAGGGTCTCTATTTAACTCTTGAACAGTGTGCGTATCCTATATGAGTACATGAGTTTTGGAAATATGGATGGATATGCTTTTTTTGGCACTAAAACTTAATGGGTTCAAACATAAATACAGAGTGGTCCATTAAAATCTGAACACTTTGAATTTTAAACTTCAACAATATATAATTTATTAATTTACAATAGAATTTCAAAAAAAAAAAATATATATATTATTAATAGATGTGTATCTGAGCACACTTAATCATTAATGTAGACGCTTTTAGGGGCAATGGTGGCTTCCAGGCATCGACAGAATTCCTGGTACCCGCTGCAGATGTAATCTTCAAACATGGTGTCCCAGTGCTGGCTAAAAGTAGCTTTGATGGACTGGATATTTGAACGACAGTCTTTACAGGCCTTTACGTCGACATGCACCCAAAAGATGAAGTCGAGGAAGTTGGCATCAGGGCTGAGGGGGGCCAAAAGTGTCAAAAAAATAGCTCAAAAGAAATCAAACTGTACACAATTTACCAATTAAGAAGAAACTCTGAATTTGAGCCAACTCACTTATTCTCTGAGACGAGTTTTCAAGTATAAACACGGATTTCAATGCTTCAAAGGGTCAAGGGGGTCTGAATGAGAAGGATTTTAATTTATAACTTGACCAATCAATTGACTAATAATGTAATTTTCGAAATTTCAAATATTAAATTATTTCCTCTGTTGCATAATTTGTAAGTAATCTAAAATCAATATTTAACCCAATTTTTGTGTAAAACGTTTTCATCCTGACAAAAAATTTATATTTTAAATACAAAAATTCCTTAATATGGGGGGGGGGAGCTACAGCCCCTCCAGCTTACCCCCTGCGGACCCTTCTGTGATCTAATATGCATTTTTAATGCTTCTTGCTATCTTGACCTTTACCTTCCATTCAACTTCGTTGGGGGTAGTAAAAATCAGGCAATGCTGACCATACCACTGGCCATTATGGGGCTAAAAGCCGTTGAGTGAATACTCAATGCTATTTATTCCATCATGATTGAACTCCACGGATCCTACTTTAGATTTGAAAAACAAAAGAATGAAGTCAAACAATATATTGTTTGTACCTATGGGTTTATTCTTGTAGTATTGATGATTATAACTTTTTGAATATGTGAAGGCATTTATCATTTATGCATGCATATTGCTAATAGAAGCATGTAAGTTAGGAGGAAAGGTCTGATCAATGAGGAGTGGGATGAGTCAAAAGGTACAACACCCATTTTGAATGCACCCAGAGGTCAATGACTATGAAATCTACTACATTGATTAACCTCAAATGAGCGTGTTCCTCCTAAAGTTAATAGTTCATATATAAGTAGAGGAATGGGTTGTTCTTTGTGATGATGTGGAAGGGACGACTGAGAGGCCTAGGTGTAAAGATAATGGATCTGCATTTTGTCGTTTACGGATCAGTCCAGATTAGAGGTAAATTTGGTCTAGACCCGAAAGGCTGCCGTCCGAACTTTCCGGTCCGACATTTATTTCTTTTGTAAAATAATTCCTTTACAACTAATCAATGACGTTATTTTCTATTTTGGCACCCCAAATTATACAGTGGGGCAAAAAGTTTTAAACAATTATTGATATATAATCCTGCATATATGATATTTGACTTCATCTATTAATGATTACCTTTCGATTTTTAAAATATATTTCACTCTCATAAGCATATATAGGAACACTTTTTATTATGTAGATTCTCATATTTTGGCCCAGCAGCTTGCTCGAACCCTGACACCTCGTTACCAGACTTAGCTCAGAGCCCGAAATTTTCTTGTAGATGCATCTTTAGTTCCAATTTTAAGACGTAAATATTCGGGTAGCCCAACTTTCGGATCCTGATTCGAAACCAAAATTAAACAAATACTGTTCTCAAATTTTATGAACATTTCATCGGAAGTTCTTACATAAATAAAATAGGACCTAGATTAGAGTGACATTTTTACTGATTACTGATACCAAAACAATAAATAACCTAATGGTATTATTATGAGTAGATAATCATTATTTACGGGGGTGCTCTGAAAAGTTTACAATCTCAACGGGAAGATGACAGCACTTGTAAATAAAATTTAGTCACATCTATTTAGCATCAGTTGACAGGTTATCACCAAAGTTTCAGACATTTTGGACGTTAAGTCATTTGAGTTATTTATTTGATGTGAGTGTTTTCAGCTTCTCAGTGAAGCCACAATGGCCAAGAGGCTGATCCGGGCAAAGGCGCTTCTGAAATTCGTGAATTTTTGTACGCACGTTTCAATCATTTGGACTGATGAGAAGATCTAAACTATGGAGCTGGCTTACAACAGCCACAAACAACCGGCTGCTAGGTGGGAGCATCAATGACCTGAACGTGCACGCGTGTTCAGGGTCCAAAATACGACCTCGATGATGGTCTTGGGGGGTGTCACCTCCTGCTGGATGAAGACGCCCTTGATCTTTATTTTCGAGGGTGCTAAGTCAATCAACGTGTCTATCTAGACATGTTACAGTTCCGAGTACTTTCCTCGTTCCAGGAACAGCAGTAGAAAGGATTTTACTGCTTCCAGGAGGACGGCATACCTTCAAATACTCTAAAGTATGTTCAAGGGGTGTACCAAAATACTTTCGAGTACTTTTGGAGTAAGGACATTTTCCGCCCTACTTTCCCAGAACTCAATATAATGGACTTCGCCATATAGCCCATTCCGACTCAGGAGGTAAGTGTAACTTCCTCCCGTAGCATCGACGACTTTAAGGCCGCCATAGTGTCTGCATGGACAATTTGTCGGAGCTACAGCGTGTATGCAGTTCTGAAGCGTTTGAGAGCTGTAAATGCCGCAAATGATGGACATGGGGAATTAACGGATACTTATTTTGAAATGAATTTTTTGCTGATTGGAATGGTGTAAAAGATGTTTCGAGAAATAAATATTTGGCTTTTAAAGTTGTCTTAAGACTTATGGATCACCCTGTAGAAGCTAGTGTTGATGCTTAAGGTGGGCATTTTGAATTTTAAGGAAGAAGATGTGTGTGCATGTTTTTTTACTGTTTAATAAATTTCAAGGTGCTAACCTATATCAGTTTTGGGATCTTGGGGATTTTGTTAATGTTGTTGTCTGATATGATGCATTTTTCCTTATACACATTGTAGATAATATAAAGTGTTTACAAATCAATCTATTAAAAGAAATTAGTCAGAGTTTAGGTAGTACGTTAATACATATTTTAAATGACTGTCATTGCACCCAGCCCTTTTCCTGACAAAAACAGCCGGGTGATTTGATAAATGACCCCAATCCATTCAAAACTTTCATTAATGCATTTACACCTCATCAAAAGAATGATGAATGAAGTGCTTAAGGCCATGTTATGTGTTGAAAATTTAAAAATAAATAAATAGATAATACCTAATTGGATTATTTATGATATTGCATCATTGAGGATTGTTTATTTGCTTGAGACGATAAGTGCATTTCTGCAAAATTAGTATTGATATCTATGATGAGGTGATAATAATTATTATCCTTTAAAATATATGTTTGTATATAAAGTCATAATTAAAACGGTCAGTAATTATATGTAAGACTATAAAAGACTCATATATCCATTCATTAATGTATTGAAATTTAAAATATGAAGGCAAGCTATTAACAAAATTTAAATGTCTTTATGGACAATTTGTTTTTAAATAAAGGATTAAAACGGTATTTAAAAGACTTTGAAATCCTCAAAAAAAAGAAGATATATTAACGTTTGGAGTAGAATTGAGGGTTATATGGCCTTGCTACATACGGACTGGGATTGTGTTTATTTACTTCCACTCACGGATACTTGCAACTGGTCAAATACATCGTCATGACAGCTGAGCTTCTCTTCTCCAAAACATTCTTTAAATTGTCAGGATTACAATGTTCATTTTCTTTGTTTATTTTTATTTTTACAAACTAGGAGGACATATCAACAAGGTTGTGCCGTTATTGCTCTTGTAGTTGTAGCTGTTCCGGTTCTTGAACCATTAGAACCGGAGCCGACAAATTCCAACCAAGGCCGCAATGTATTGCATGTCGGTCTTGGTTCTTGTGCCTTTGTTCCTATATATAATATATATAAAGATAATACAATATATATTATAAAAAATAAATTAGCTTTAATCAATAAGTCCCTTTTCGGCCTTTTTTTTATGCAATTGCAGGGGTTTCCAATGATTTTTTTACGTGCCCGGGGGATATAGTTGTATTTTAGTTCCAAATAGCTAAGGGCTTCTTATGGATCTGGAAAAGTGGTTGTAAGCACTAAAGGTAAGTAAGAATATAATTTGGTGCAAAATATCTATTTGGTGCAATGCTGGATGCTACCACTAGTCATCTATAAATATATTTAATCGATATCAAACATATATAATTCAGCAATGTAAAATTTTGGAGTGTCTTAGTCAAACCAACTCTCGGTAATAAAGTCAAATATAAAAAGACAATTACAACATTTGGAGAACCGCATTCAATTAATGCAATTTTTAGAAAAAATACAGACTGATATAATCTATAAATAGATTTAATGGACAACAGACATATGTAATTAAGCAATATTAAATTTTGGCGTGTAATTGAGTCAAATAACACATAAGTGTAGCAATGAACCCCCGTCTTCTCTAAGAAATAGCCCCTTACTCACTTATTATCTTTTTGTATCATGATATGGATTATGGATTTGCGTGAAGAGTTTAATCACAGTTAGTTATTTGAGGGTGTGTAATTATTCGCAGGTTATTGGCCTCCATCTTTACATAACGTACAAAAGTAATTCCTCTAAGCAACTAAATCTTTAGAGCAATTATGCACTTTATTGCAATTTACTGTTGCTTCTTCTTTATGTTTCATATAATATTTACATATATAATAGGCTGGTGAAAAAGTAATTTCGTATTTTCCGCCGTTATTTTAAACAAAGTATATCTTGGTTATTATTGGTTATTATCGAATCATACCATAAAGTGTTGTTTAGGTGTGAACGCATACTACAAACGCATTTCTGATAGTATGACGCTTGGCCAGTTCAGTCTTGAATTATAGTGCGTCAGAAGGTATGAAGGTCTCAAAAACTCGCCATATTTTACATTTTTACTAGCTGAAAGGGAAAAACGCGTTGAAAGAGACCATTTTATACCGGTATAGTAGAAGTGATACACCACGTAACGGCAGGCCTGTTGTCAAAAAAGTCCCATAAATCCTAGAAAATATCGAGATAGACCGTCAATTAGTAGTCCTACCATCCCCCAGGGGCTAAACATCGATCATAAAACCGTTTTGAACGATTTACAGAAAGCTAGACACAAAAAGAAACTCGAATAGGAAATGAATTGTGATGCATCAAGACAACACCAGGCCGCACACATCTTTGATGTCGCGCCAAATTTGGCCTGAATAGAGGCTTTTGAACATTGGGTGTCCTAGTTTTTTGCCAATAGCGACAAGGCCTTCTACGAAAAGGGTATTAGGAAGTTGGATTATCGTTAGCAACAAGTTATTGAACAGATGAGGGTATACTTGTCTTCAATCAGATGATTGAAACACTCATTACAAACCATTGAAATAAAGCAAAAAAATACGAAACTACTTCCTCCCCAGCCTAATATTTGTACTTATATACATGATTACGTAAATATAATACACAACTATACTTGCTTGCTTTTTTAGATAATCTTTTTAGGGCTATAAATCAGATTACTGACTATCAAAAAAATAAAAATACAATTATAGAGTGTGAGACTTGGATACATAAGATAGATGCTATTATGAATATTTTTTTATCTTCAATTAGATGTGTATATCTACTCATAGCAGAGATAATGTACTTGAACCGAACTTGAGTCCTTAAATAAATAAATATACTCGGACTCGAAATTATATCTACACTCTGTACAATAATATCTTAACAACTAAGAATAGGAGGGCTCTTTGAATGACACTAAAGGATACAAACACAAGAACTAAAACTATCGTATTAGTTGTTAAATTTATATTTAACGTCTTCTATAAAACAACTTATAAATACCCTCTAGCAGCTGTTATGGAAAACAATTAATTATAGACGGTGAATAATCCATTTATGTGGAGTACAATTTCCTCAAGATTTTAATATTCCAAAATAGTTAGAAGCAATTTAGTAATTAAGTTAAGAAGACACATTTAATTTATCTCTCACATAATCACGTAACAGATCCCATGAACTTTAATATATGATTATAATAGCCGAATATATCACAGGAATAGAGGTTCACATGGAGTTAAACAGTTTTTCTGTTGACATGATATTCAAATTTTATAATAGAGTCAGGAATTAGGCTTGAAGGGTCTAGTCCATGATCCATAATTATTCGTACGGACTATACACCACGATCTAAGCTTTATTAATTGAATGGATATCAGTGGGATATGGATTTGTTATTTTTTTACATCAAGAGCACTGAAGGACTAAAATCATTAAAATAATTTTCTTGGAGGAGGAAGCGAAGAGGAGTTGACTTTAATCGATTTTTTACTGGAGAGTTTCACTGAAACAGCTGTTGATGGAGGATCTCTTTCAATAGTTATTTTTTGGGGGGAAATTTGGATATTTGAGGGTGAGCTACAGCTCACCCAACCAACTCCTGCAGACGAACCTGCACAGGGTCTTTTATTTGAATACTTTGTTTCTTTATGGTACTCCTCAGTTCTTACTCCTTACTGTAGAAATCAGAGTATACACAGGAAAATTACATACAGAGCAATTTATGGACGATGATCCACGAAGTGGAAGTCGTTGCAGCAGATTTTGATGTTAAGGGACATCTGTACAATGAATAACCCTATCATTAAAGTTTATGATTATAATGGAGTGAGAAATGAGAACCTCATCCAAATCACCAATGGCACGTACTACCGAGTGGTCCATTAAAACCTGACCATGTTGAATTTCAAATTCAACAAAATGTAATTGATTATTTTTGTTTGTTTTGTTGGCCAGTAGGTCATGTAGTTCTTTTCAACAATTTTCTAATACAGATTAAACTGATATAATAATATATAATCGTCGATAGCTGCATTACAATAAAATAATAATTAACAAATAACCCCATTAAAAAGTCCTAAAATACAATCTTAATATGGATAAAATGCCATCAAAGTTATCCTCTCTTGTTGTGCACAATTTCTATATTATATACTGTGCCTTTGTAATTATTGTATCGATTTTTCCATCGTTTGCTGTTGATAAAAAATCATTTTTCGAAAGTTGGAGGACAAATCCCTCTTCAATGATGATTTGTACGATACTGTAGATTTCCATCAATCTGCTGCATTCCTACAGTTGTTTCTCTTGTTAAACCGCAGAAAAAACAATCTGCTCGCCCGTCTTTACAGTATTTCCCAGCCGTTTCAAAAGTACCCGAAGGTACTCTGTACTTTCTCAGGAACGGTTAGATACTTATTTTTAATGGTTTTGATGCTTTACTGTGGACTTCTTCTGATTTAGGGACGGCTTAAATAAGCAATGAAAGGAGTAAGTGTAGATTGTGTTAGACATCTTCTCAGGTAACAGGTGGAGAAAGGACTGATCTTGATTCTAAAAGGAAGTATTGGTCGCTGTACTGGTAAAAATGTCCTAAGACTGACATATAAAAAGGAAAAAACCATCTGATTTATTAAATAGTTGGCCTCTTTTAAATCTGTGCCTACTTACAATGCAAAATTACCAGTAAAATTATAGCTAATGCAATTTTTCAGAGGCATTTCCCATCCCCAGGAGACTTCAAGTTTTTTGATTACTTCCCAAAGACTCATCAAAAAAATCCTATTAGCCTAGTCGATAATCCGCACAGTTTTCAAAGACTTTGGATAGGCCCAAGTATGGGCAGTCGATGTATTGTAATCTTTTTAACTATCCTTTTGATTCAATTGGACGCTCCAAAAGTGTTGTGTGTTCCACAATTTCCTGATCCAATAGGAGTTAAGGTATTTCAAAAAATTAGCAAATGATATCACGCTTAAGCCACCATATTTTATGGGATTGTGTATTCTTTGAGTTGATATATTTTTCTTCTTTAAGATTTTATGGACAGAATTTTCATTTACTTTAATCTGAGAAGATATATTTGGACAGAATTGAGATATTCGCAACAAGTGGGTGATTTTGGGCACAATGTACGTGTTCCATGCGCTTATTCTATCCCATGTGCATGAATTTAGGTGAAAGTAGTGGCTTAAAGCTATTTTTATACTTGAGAGGATTTCTTTGTAATTCAGCAACATGCTATTGGGGCCATAATAATTTAATAATTAACAATATAATTTCAACAAAATTAACACTATAAATAGATGTGTGTCTGAGCTCTCTTAATCATTAATGTAGCAGCCCTTAGCGATAAGTATGGCTTACATACGGGGGCAGAAGGCCTGACACCCCCTGCAGATGTAATCCTCCATCATGGCGTCCCAGTGCCGGCTGGCAGTGGCGTTGATGGCTTTGGTATTTGGATGACAGAAACTGTAAGCCTTCTTTTCGAAATACACCCAAAAGGTGTAGCAGAGGGGCTTTGCATCAGGGCTATAGAGGAACAAAAAGTCTCAAAAAATAACTCAAAATAATATTGCAATAGATGTGTCAAAAGAGGCACCTCCACCCTCAAAAGGCTCAACAAGACGGTGTCAGCACTCGTAAATATAAGCTAGTCACACTATATCCAGCATCTACTAGTCATGTCGCACCAAATTTTCAGCCATTTTGGACGTGCTGTTGTTATGTAACAGTCGTTTGAGTAAGTTGATGTGAGTGTTTTTGTCAAAATGAATATAATCAACTACCACTCCGTTGCCGTAGTTTAGCACCAATAGATCAAAGCTTTGGCGCCGATTAATTACAGTAGATAAAACTTGACGACACCATTATACGGCCGAAACAAAAATATAGTCCAAATAGTGGACTGCAAAGATGTTCGTCAAATGATTAGGCAATCACATTCATGAACGATTATTTTGTATAGAAAAACGTCGAGTACTATTTGGACAGAGGTGGAACTCGCTCGGAGAAGCGTGTAGAGTTACTAAGTGACTATGTATGCGTCGAAAAACAGACAAACTTTGCATACCTTTGCTTTTAATACCTATTTATAGTGATGTAAATCGTTTCAATTTTTAGCTGTTCCGTTCTTTCGGAATTAGTAATCTAAAAAATTAATTGTCTTATTCTTAGCAGTTGGCATTATTATTTAATTCCTGAGTAGTCAACTTCCTTTTCTAAATAAATTCAATTATAATCAAAACCTGATTGAACATTGTTGTGTGCTCTTTAAAAACGGAGAATGTCCTTAAGGATTTGTTGCGGAGTTTTAGTTATAAGTCCTTGTTGGACTCTGAGTAGAATTGGGGATCGAAATCGAAGTAATTCTGTCAAATGTCCTTGTTTATATCCTTTTCTCCTTCCTCCCTTGTCACAGTTGACTGTAGCTGATCCAATGAAACGTCATGAGCATGGATGTTATGAATTAATATCAAAACATTCTTCAAATTGTCAGGGTTACGATGTTGATTTTCGGTTTCTTTTGTTTTTAACAACAGCCCAATATACAAACAATTTTCATTACTAGATATACTACCTAAAGAAGACGTCCATTCATTTTAGAAGCTCTGTCCTTTTATCTAAGTCTATATAAAGTAGATATATATATATTACTAGTTAGGTCCATTTCATCATCTCTGACAAAAGTACAATAGATGTTCATAAAAAAAGTTATGAGCCATTAGAGAACCTACATAAAATCAATGTATGTATGTAAGATTTCAAACGAGCTCCTCGATAGTGTTAAAAAGAATAGCGCTACAAGACTAAGGCTATCTATCTCGATATTTATGTATACATCTTAATACATAGAAAGAATATGACCACAAGGGATTAAGAATATAGACACCTCCAGATTATAATCTATTCAATAAAAGGTGACCCATAAATCTTAGGACAGCAACTTCAACTTAAAATTTAGCATAAACGAGAGTAGCTTTTTTAAATTTTCTTAATACATATGATTCATCCAACCTCCATCTTTGTTTGTTGTTCAACAAACTTTATTATAAAGCTTGTTCTTGAGCCTCTAACAACAATATCATTCACACAAAGCGCATTATAATTTCGCTTCATATGGAATAACAAGGGGCTGAAATTCCTAAATCTGTTAAAGTTATCGGTCTACTACTCGATTAAGCGGTACAAGGAGACATTGATTTTCGATAACAGGCCCTGGAGATGTTGATCGAGGCAACGACGTCGAAGATCAACCGCAAGAAGAAGCGCTCCATGAGAGAGAAGGGTCTCAGGTTACAGCCGTATCGTCTTCAAAAGTGGCAGCTTTTTAGCATGGCCAGAATGGCCAAGAGGCTGACCCAGGTGGAGGTCCTTCTGAAATTTTACAATTCTTGTACGACCGTTTCAATTCTTTGGACTGATGAGAAGATCTTCACCGTAGAGATGGCTTATAATAGCCACAACGACCGGGTGCTGGGTCGGAGCATCGAAGACATTACCCATAACGAGCGCAGTGTGTTAAGGTGCCAAAAGCCAGCCTCGGTGATGGTTTGGGCGGGCTTAATCAGCTGTGGGATGAATAGGGCCTTGATATTCATTCCTGAGAGTGTGAAGGGCCATCAACGTGTCTATCTGGACACGTTACAGTTCCAAGTACTTCCCTAGATCCAGGAACAGTACTGGAAAGGGTCTTACTGCTTCCAGTAGAACGGAGCACCTTCGCATACTGCAAAGTCTGTGCCAAGCCACTTTCGAGTACTCTTGGAGCAAGGATATGTTGCCCCCTTCTTCCCTAGATCTCAACATAATGGACTTTTCCATATAGTCCATTCTGGAGAGGGAGGTTAGTGTAACTTCCTACTGGAGCATCGACTAAGTGAAGGCTGCCATGGTGTCCACATGGGATAACTTGTCGAAGGAGACCGTCCGTCCAGTTGCAATGCGTCTGGGAGCTGTAGTTACCGCAAATGGTGGCCATATGTAATGAACTGGAACTCCTTTTGAAGGAAATTTCACACCATTGGCAATGGTGTAAAAAAATTTATATTTGTTGACCTTCTTGGTTGTTGAAGTTGTAGTAAGACTTATGGATCACCCTGTATACCTATACTCTCTAAGTTATATTTAAATGTTCTTCTTTTGGAGTGAGCTACGAAAAATAACAAACACCAACAAATGTGTTATCATCAATAAGATTTATCGAGTTCATATATCAAAAAGATGAGGAGAATTAACATAACATAAAGACGATTCAAACCCCCCCCCTTACTTCCAAGTCCGGGTTCAACTTCAGACAAAAAAATAATATAACTAGGTACATTTTACAAACTTATTGCATAGATATGTGCTTGTTTGTATAGGAAGAACAGAAATGAGTCACTCACTATTATGAATAGCAATGTATTTTGCAAGATATATCTATTTAAAAACCGCAAGACAACATCGATAATTAAAAAAGTAATTCCTTTACAATTCGTTTACAAATACAAAATCTCAAGTATAGCCGGTATGATTAGAGGGCACATACAACTTAATAGACATCTTTTTAAAATGTGTAAAACCCTGAGCCCGATCTGTCGACTACTTTACTGAGGTGTATCTCACGATAAACACATTGATTAAAAAAAATAAGCCAGATAACTCCACGGATAATGATACTAGAGAGCTAAAATTGGTACCATCATACTTGATGTCAGTAAAAAAATTAGTGCAATATGCCCAAATCAGGTAATTGGGATTTGATTTATTCCGGAAATTACCATCATTTTTAAGACCTTAGGCAATTATCAATAATCCACATCCACAACTATACAATCCGATATTTGCTATAATTAATTTTGCATTTTTAATTTAAAATAAACATCTCGCTAAAAACCTCGCATTGAAAAGTTATTTATAGAGAAATGTCAACTATCTGATATGATTTTCAAAAATGCCTAAAAAAACTTTAAATGTGTACTGCCAATACAAGGGCGCCCACAGCACCATATTTAGACTGAAAGTGGGTTTACTCTGTAACAGTTTCCAAAATGAGAGGGATATGTCTGACGCAATGGATATGTATGTTTCCACTCCTGATAAAGTGGAATTATTATGTCCACCCGAGGGCACCAAACCTCGAGATTTGGTACACGTAGAAGGCTATGAAAGAAAATCTGATTCTTTGCTTAAGCCTGAAAAGAAGATCTTTTTAGGTCCGTGCTCCTGATCTGAAAACCAATTTTGTGGGTCTTGCCTGCTACAAAAAATATCCTTGGGTTATTAATGGAAAGAACGTGACTTTTCAAACGTTGAAAAATGTTGAGATCAAATAAAAAATGATGATTTTGATTCTAACTAATTATAAGTCAAATATATCAGTTTTGAATTGATAAAAAAAAAAAAAAAACGAGTCAAGTCCACGATTATTCCTTTGGACCGATCCTGATGGATGTTTTCTATTAAAACTGTCTAAACCAAACTTTTTAAATGACCAAATTAATTTCGTCAATCAAAAATCACAAGGGTCTTAGACCAGTCTATGATTTTCAGACCAAAACCCAACATTAGTTACAATGCTGAAATAAGGATTAAAGGCTCATTAGCACATTCCTTAAATAAATCAATGTATAAAAATTGCAATCGAATATCGTTGAATATTTCATTTTTCAATCCTACAATAGTTCATTTACGAGAGTTGATATTTCATATTGATTTGATTTGTAGTGAAATGGAGTTGTAGGGATTTGTTGAAGGATTCTTTGAATTTTATTGCACTGCCTTAGTATCCAATTACATTCTACTTATGGTTATTGTGTAGGTATTCTAATTGAGAAAGAAAGGGTGGCCCAATAATATATGATAATTAGTTTTGTGAAATACATATTCATTTCAGATTGATATGGATTTGTTCAAAGCAATTACTATATGAATGTAAATTACAAAATAAACTCGGCAAATATTCCGATGAGAACCAAATTAATGGTACATTTATATCATGTAATAATTGTTAAAAGGAGGAAAAGTGATTATTTTGGCTTTTTATTATTAGATTATTTTTTTTTTTTTTTGAAACACTCTTAACAACATCAAAGAATTACGTGGGTTTCGTTGATGCATCTTCAAATGGTGAATCTTCCCATAACTCCTCCTATATTATCAAGGACTGAGGACAGTTGCAACATGTTCAATATTCATGGAGGAGGTCCCCATCTTGATATATAAATCAACTAGAATCGTTGATATAAGTAAATATTTCTCTATATATTCATGGCTTTTTGATAAAGAGATGGACTGCATATGATCTTCGCAACAACACACGTAATAATAGTATTCTGCAATTACGTCCAAAGGCTTTGAAACCTACGTATTAAGGTTTCAATAACTTTGATGGTTGTGTTTGTTTCCCTCTTTGTTTCAAATTTCTAAAAGCTGGAATACAACGGTAAAAATTCTACTAACAAACCTATATAACTAAAAAGAATTAACATTCAATTTACTATTATCCAAGGCAAAAACGTCGCATGGCCAAAACAGTACAGTTTATAATGTCAGGGGGGGGTAGAATTTTTACTACACCCCTCCCCTATCTTTGTAATTTTTAGCCCCACTCCCCTGTTAATGTTTAATATTACCTTCACTTAAATTGGTTGTAGTATTTTCGTTAATAATAGCCCACCAATTTAATAGAATGGATTTTCTTCTACCAGCCTTGGCCTCCGATGATTTAAGGATGTTCTAGTACTCCTCGGGAGGCCTTTTATCTCGGTTCACTCCTCCTGAGTTTTTCTGTGACATTTTTGCTTCTTTAAATGGGGATAAGCTCGAAAATATTTTGATTCATTTTCATAGTGTACTTCCTTATTGATCTTGATACTTTTCGGAAATGAAATCTCGTTGGAAGGAGTAAGAGTACAATTGCTTGTAACGTAAAAATATAACCTGTGAATCCTTCATTCTTCGGTTTTCATAGATTTCATTCACTCATTTAGAAAAATGTGTTGTTATATTAATGTAAGGAGTCTGCATCTGTAAATGAAATATATTGGTTACTTGAAGACCAATGGTGTACTTTATATTGATAATGTTTTGTTGATCAGTGAAATAGCGATGAGCAAGGTTATGCCTGGTTCAGATTTAGTGGTTCTATCGGTTTCGGTCTTGCTTTAGCTTTATCGGTCTTGGTTATTTTTTAAACAGGCTCAGTTTGGTAACAGGTACTTAAAACAAGGGGATTCACAAAACAAATTAGGCCCCAGGAAATGATATTGGATACAAACTGAGACCCAGTTACCTTATACGCAGTGGGGGCCGTAAATGCAGGTTGCTTAAAACAATGGTTTTCAAAGTGGTGGCCGTAAGGAGAGCCTAAGAGGGGACGCAGGGAGAGGGAGAATTGAGGATTGCTTTCATTCCAGATATACATAGTACAAATGTTTTGTATAAAGGGGCCTCAGCTAAAAATGTATTAGTGTAGGGGGGCTTACCATAGTAAAGTTTGGGAACCCCTGGATAAGGATATTAAGATATTATAGGGCCCCAACGAGCTTAGTTGCAGGCCTGGATGCTTTATTTTTCAATTTTGAGAAAAGGTTGCGTGATAAAATAAAAGTAGCGACGTGTATCATTTATATAAAATTATATAGGTGAAATATTAAAAGGTTATAAATATAACAAACAAAAATTTGCACAAAAAACAAGACCAACAAGCAATATAATAGGGTCTCGGTTCGACGTTGTGGGATCTCATTCTAGCAGTTCAAGAACTAGGACCGCTAGAACCACAAGACTGATATGGGCACAACCTTTGTGATCTGTAATAAGTTATAGTATACTTTCCAAAAGGACACGAATACAATTTCTTCTTGATATCTCGATATATATGTTATACTTATATTGGCCATCTTATTTGAAGAAATTTTGGCTATAATTTACAAATGTACAGCTACCCTTTTAATCAACTATTACTAAGGAATGTTATAATAACACAGTACCGAATAAAATACAACAAAAGATTTTAATATTAACATGTAATTCATTTAAAAAAACCATAAAGAAATCATATGACAGTGATGGTCTGCCCTCGAGTAGTTAAAAGATATATAGCAGTTGGTAGGATTGACTTATTTGTCAACTGCCAACTGATGTTTGAGATTTTCTCCGTTTCTATTTGAAAGAAAGGTTGTGTGATACAATAAAGGTAACGACATGTGTAATGTCAATTTTGTGGGTTTAGTTGTATTTTTTCATGTTTGAGAAAACTTCCACTGGACTTCCCTACAATGTTAAATGATGCAGATTTATGGATAAATACAATGAAGAAGATTAAATAAAGAGTTTAAAGGTTACTTGGTACTTGGTTATACATCATTGGTAAGCTTGTGGATGAAGGAGATGGGGTCATGTCTATCAGAGGTACATTTTCAATTGACTGCAAGCATGATAAACCATCGACATGGTGTATAATGACATCTAGAGAGTGCATTTATTGTTTAATAACGTAGTTTGAGCATTGGCAATAGCTGTGCATGCGCATGTTGGAATTTGTTTGTTATTTTGGTGCCAATCTGGATTGTGTAATGACATGGATCAAGGAAATATACATTCCACAATCGTGTAAAAAGCAGAGAGTCCTTGTTGCGATCTGTACCTGACGAGACAATATTGAGATTGTATACTTCTTAGAGATAGACAAGTTCAGAAGTTCAAGAGTACAGAAAAAACAGGAAGAATGGAGATGATTAAGAATCAACACCAATGGGTAATGATCACAAGATGACATAAGATTGCCAGAGGAACTGGGATTTCATTGCAAATTTGCTAAAAATCATCGATGATGAGAAATCCAAATCAATGAGGCCAGTGATCTCAAATGCTTAACGTTGACCTGGTTGTCAGATTATTTTTTTTTTTTACTTTGTTGGCGCCAGTGTTTGGCCTCCAAGCTTACTGTACATCAGCCCTATGTATGCATATGTGTGAGGCCCAGTTGAACAACTTGCCAACAGATCCGCCTGAAACAAAAAAACACATCTGATGTCCAGGATCTGGAAGGAATTCTGGAATCTGCCTAAGTTGACTGTCATCAAAACCTGCTCCCGTTTCCAAGGTCGAACTGAGACTGATATTCCGGCCAAAGGAGATCATATTGAAATGTAATAATAAAAAAAGATTCAGCTTTCATTTGGCATTGGTCTTATTAAAATCAGATGATTAGTTTAAGAGAAAATCCATTTAAAATATGGTTGTAAATCGTTTAGGTTGCTAAATAAAGTATAAAGATATATTAAATTAGTCTGTGTAGCTAGTATATAAATATTGACAGGTGTATACTGGTGTGTACATAGATTGAAGCCACCTATACAGCAACCCCTTTAGCTCAACTCACGGATTTAATAATACTCTGCATGTACAAATATAGGAAGGAAAGGTGTGGTGAGGATGCTATTTGCAAATATCGCATTGACTATATTTAATAATATGTTGTATACAGATATCATCTCACGAATAAGTTCAGCTATAGAAATAATTATGGGCGTCTAGGAACGTATAATAATAAATAAGGCTATGAAAACTAAAAATAGATCTCTTACGGTAGCTCCGTTAGGACATGTATATATATTATAACAAAATGGCAATATGTACAGAGTGGTCTAAAGAAATTGGAAAAATCTTTAAAGGCTTATAACGAACAAACTAGCTAGATAAGGTAGAATCATTACTGTTTTATTATAACCACCCTGAAGAAGTCCATTACCAAGACAATCACAAAGCTGGATCTGCATGAGATAACCTGGGCCTACCAAAGCTTCCAGCGCCGTGTGGCCGAGATTATCAGGAAGGTGGTGCATTGTTCGGAAGACGGACACTGCACCACCTCAAACCCACAGTCAGCCAGCACTGGGACACCATGAAGAGCGGGGACCAGAACTTCCGCTGTATCCTGGAATCCATCATTGTGGCTCAGGGTGGCTACATTAATGATTAAGAGAGCACGGACACGCATCTATTTATAGGATATAGTTTGTATTAATAAATTATACATTGTTGAAGTTTAAAATTTAAAGTGTTCAGATTTTAATGGACCACTCGGTAGTATTTATTCATCTTAATCTTCCAAATAAATAAAAGGATGATCATTATTATCTAACTCTCTTTTTAATTGTGTTTCCTCTTTCTCACGACTCAGTCAGTAATTGTACAACAAAATTATTTACAATGTACTTCCATAGAATATGTTGAATGAACAAAGAATGATTATTAATCTGAGCTATAAACCAGCTACCAAACGAAAATCATGTAATTAATATTTTTTCAGATATTCGGATTTGTCCATTAAAATCTGAACACTTTGCAGAGTCTTTGGGAGGGCTTGGTTTTTGGATTTTTTCTGAAAAAAAAATCCAGAAATTTCAAAAATCCATTGTTTTTCGCAAAAAAATTAAATGTTTTAGAAAAAAAAAATTAAAAATCAACAGCTCTTCTGTGAACAATTCATTTTTATAGAAAAAAAATGAATAATTAATTTTCAAAAATCCATATACTTACTTGGAAAATTAATTTTTTTCCTAAAAAAATTTAAAAATTACATTTCTAATATTAAGTACAATTTAATTGTCAAAGAATTTCCCTTTCTATCTATTGCTTAGTATCGTCACTCTATGTATTGAACTAAGTAAACGATTGGTGCCTACTTGAATCTTTAGTTCAATATTTTTCATAATAATGCCTTGTTTTTCAAGGACCAATAACATGGACAGGATAACATTATAAATTATTAGCTCGTTGGTCATCTTCATTTTATGTATGTTTTTTTTTTTTTTTTTGCTTTGATTTCGTTGAATAACCTTTACGCTTAATGATGCACATCCGTAACGTAGCAAAATTAAAGTCTATAAGTACGAGGGTACATAAATCATTAGCAGAGGAATGAAGTATATAGGTGAGGCTCTTGAATAATAATTAATTCTAATTAGAGACCTAGATTTTCATAAATAGACTAGCTAGTACTTACTACAAATCATTTTCTTTGAAATTATCCAAATTAGAGATATGCCTCGAGCTGAATTTTGCTACTTCAGAATTTTCGAGTTTCCATAAAAAAAAAAACACTCAAGGAATACGGATCTATTCACATTAGTCCCCCTCACACTTTTTTCTCGCTAACAAACTCGTCAGTCCAAACATCTTATATTCAAAAGAATTATTGAAAAACTCTCTTTTTTTCTTTTCTTTTTTTTGATAATTACCTACACCAACAAAGTTGAACGTAGATTATGTTATGATTTGCCTCTGCTTATTTGTTAGTCATCAATATTACGACATTACGGTTAATTCTATTCATCTAAATTGAATTTAAAACCCTTCTATCTGATTAAGTCTTTATTAAATGTACGTATTAGGTTTGTATGGGTTTTTCCTTCGTTGAGAGATAATGACAACGAATGATCCAAATTCTAAAGACTTGGCCTCAACACCATGTATGATATACGTGCCAGTATGGATCTTATTACGCTCCACATAATTTAAAACAAAAACTTCTAATAAACAAGACTCTCTGATATTATTGACTTTTCAAAAATATTTCATATTTTAGATCGTCTAGTCCAGGATTGTCTAACCTTTTAATATAATGGGCAATTTGCAATTGAAATATCGTAATGGGCCACAGATCTCAAACGTGATATAGGTTAGCACCTTGAAATTTATTAACTAATGAAAAAACACATCTTTGTTCCTTAAAATTCAAAATATCCACATTTAACCTCAATTGTAGCCTCTACACGAAGTCAATAGGCCTTGACCTCAATGACTCCCCCAATCCCATAGTCAAGTGAGTTCAGATCTGGTGAGGAAGAAGGCCACAATGTCCAGGGCCAGAAATTAGCTAAACTATCCCTGCACCCCCATGTTTGAGTCTCCTTTGACTCTGCCACACATAATTACCCTCTGGATAGTTGGCCTCAAGTCAGGGCTTTACAGTGTTCTTCATTACGTTCAAGTACAACTTGGGTACTAATGTTGAGGCCCTGATATAAGAAGAACGGGTGCATTATCTTTCCCTCCAAGGCCACGAGGCCCATCATCATGACAGAGGCAGGATGCTTGGTGGCATTAACAACTTGGGGACATCATCAACGCTGCCATTATCCTAAAATACCTTCCTTATTCTCAAAACAGCGGAACAGAAGGGGTCAAGACTGCTCTTTCCAATAATGTATGCTTCATTGCTTTAAGCTAATTTGTTTGGATGATGCATTTGTTCTCAAAAAAATATGTCAGATTGTTTTAAAAACTAGATGTCAAATACTTCTTTTGAGATGATACATTCTAGGGGCATTGGGGGAACTTTTGATTATTTTTTTTTTCAATTTAATCCCTTTTTCATTTCATAACTATTCCACCACCAAAAAAAATCGCCATTAGTTGGTCAAAAAAGGAGGATAGAGAACTAGAGAATGGTCCATGGTTTAGTGTATTCCATAACCTAACTAATTAGAAGAAATACGTATTATAAAGTACTTTATTTTATCCTTATTAAAATGAAGTACTTTCGTCTATGTATAATATATTCAGGGCCGTACGTCAGTATTGCGCTTTGTCCGCTTCAGCGGACCAAAAAAAAAAAAAAAAAACCTTACTCAACCGTCCACCAATCATATAGGTATGTAAATATAGATGAATTAAGTCATAATTAATTATTAAAATCTATTATATATATGTAACTTATGATCAACTCATAATAGTACTGAGTCATTATAATAAAATTACATATTTGTAGCACGTCCACCCAAAAGGAAGCTAGATAATTTTTCTCAAAATTGAACATGGAATACATTTTCCAACAAATTATAGTTCATTTAAATGAAAAAATGATTCTGATTAATCCTTTAGGGGCACCACAAATTGTACTTCAAGTAGCCAAAATTCACCGGCACATTTATAGAATTAGTAAATTTGTTTTTGGCATTGAACTGTTGAAGACACTCCTCAGACACACATCTAGCTTGTCAGATGAACTTCAAGGCAGAAAGGTTGACCTAACAAAGGCCCGGAAACACGTCAACCTAGTGATTAGGACTCTTGAAGATCTTAAGAATGACAAAATCTTTGAATCAATCTGGAAACTTGCTGAGTTGAAGTCGTCTGAGATGAAATCAGTACTTGACCAGGAGAACTCAATTGATTTGGAATTCAAGGAGGCGAAGATTCCAAGGAGAATAAAGTGGAAAGGAACAACTGAATCCTACTTCCATGAAACACATTTCGATGTTGCAATCAATAAGATTGTATTAGAGCTTGAGAGCAGATTTGCCACCGACGATACAAACATCACAATGGATCTCATTGCAATCGTCAATGACAGTGAAGTGGAGACCTGTGTCATTGAGCGTGTCGCCAATCACTACAGACTTGAACTCGAGCAACTCCAGTCAGACCATGCAATCTTCCAGCAATTCAAGGTTAATATTATAATGTTTCATTTTGCATTATATGTTTAAAATTTATGAAGACATGGTTTCGTCACAAATTGCTGCGGAGTTAATAAGCTCGGGAGTGTTCCGCCTGATGCCGGAATATTATAAGGTGATCGTTATCCCGGCCTCAATGCCCATCAGCAGCTGTGAGGCGGAGCGGTCATTCTCCTGTCTCAGAAGGCTCAAGAACCACATGAGGACCACTATGGACCAGGAGAGGCTCTCCTCCCTCACCTTCTTGAACATGGACAGGGTGATGGTGGACATGGTGCTCCATGAAGACATGGACAGTTTCATTGACACCTTTGCGTCAAGGAAAGAGAGGAAAACTTCTTCTTCTAATCATGATAAAGAACACATGCATTTTTTTCTTCCTTTTTTTCAAACACATCACCACGTATACATGCGAGTTAAGAACATCAAGACTTGTGAACATAATTTATTTTCTGTCGATGTAACCGTTTCATGGTATATTATAATCTCGTTCATTATCTTCATCCGTTATTATTTTAAAAATATTTAAGGAGGTTTAAATTGTTTGACTTAATTGTATAGTTCAAAAATTGTCTCTCATTCTTGCACCGTGCATTTTATACTCCATTATACTCCTTCCTTTATGAATAGGTCGGTATTGACTTTCCGTCTAGAGTTTTTCCTTTTCATTTCATTTTTCCCAATGTTTGCCTGAAGAAAATAATGGTCTGACAGTCCATTGGACGATATTCTTGCAAGATTGAATCTATGCTGTAGCATTTGCCCTGTTTAAATATCCCACGTTCACCACTGAAAATCAACCGTTCACCCTTGTAAAGCGGACCGAAAAATCTTCCTGACATACGGCACTGAATATATTCATCACTCATGTCCAGTTAAACAATGAGCCAAAACAATTATAAGATCGGAATATAAAAATATAATTTATATCCTAATATGTAAATTATAATACATGATATATTATCTAAGCCATGAATAATTTGTACCACACACAAAAAAAAAAAAACAATTAAATATTTACATAGTTCCCAACATATTGCCACCAACAGCCCATTTTCTAAATGTTTGAAACGCAAAGAACTTCCACACACAAAATAATTAAATTAATTGATCTGGGAGCCCTGCAAGTTGTTTGATTTGGAAGGAGGATCCTCGTGTGAACATTGTTTTCATAACCAATAATTATGTACGGAGTGGTCCATTAAAATCTGAACACTTTCAATTTTAAACTTCAACGAAAAATAAAAGTCTGATAACTCCATACATCATCCACAATGGACAATAAATACACTATAAGGTACGCAAGCTATATGTGCCGCCAAAATAATTTTTTCCTTACGCAATGCTTTTCTCTCCAACAAGTAATCAGATTAAAAAATAAAACAAGATTCGGAAAGCTTCATTAATCAATGAAATCACCTCTATCCTCAATTAAAGTCTCAATATCTCTACCAAATCCTAGAATTCCTTCTCCATTCGACTAATAAGTTCGCCTTTGGTGTTGCATGGGGTTCGGTTTATTTGTTCCTTCGATCGCACCCCACACGCAAATATCCATCAGATTCAGATCCGGGGAGTTGGAGGACAAAGTTCGGCAAGATAAAGTTGGCAAAGTTGTATTGGAGTCATTTTAGACTTTTTTCCTATGTGTGGGAGGGAGTGAGTCCTGTTGCCATATATAAGGCCTCCTATTGACAACCGTATCGAACCAGGGGAACGTATCACGGATTCCGAAAGTTCGAGAAATTGTTATGTTGCCGCTCCGGACAATGGATTTAAGGGAGGACTCTGTGCATTCTTCAAATATTTGGGACAACGAATTTGTCAATTGTTTCTATTTTTTTCGAACTGGTGCAGGCTTGAACAAGTTATCAACCTAAGTGCCCGTCCTATCTTACATTCCATGATTAACTGGGCGATTGTCCTTATTTTATCGTGGTTCGAGCTAGCAGCTGAAGCATCCTCATAATGTAATGACTCAATGAATTATTAATTAAAAAATACTTAATGCCATGAACGGGGAACATAATTACATACAGGGGGGGGTCCAGATAAGTTGGGGAAACTATTTAAAGGCTTATAACGAATCAACAAGTTAGATGAGGTAAATCTATATTGTTTTTATTCTTGAAAAGCTACATTTAATGACATTCAATCATTCATAATGAGATCCACCTTTCTTTATAACCTCGCCCACACAGCGCGGGAAGTTTTGGTAGAACAGGGCGACCTTGTGTGGGTACAGCTTTGCCATGTAACTAGTTTTGCCCTTTTAATCTCAATTCCCTGGTTGAACGAGTAGCCCAAGGAAGAAATTGTACCTTTTGGCCTTCAAATAGTGCAGACCTGAGCCCATGCGATTTTTATCTAAGGGAGATGTTCGAATATGAGGCCTGCGTCAAGTTTCACTCGTGCCTGGAGACCCTAAAAAAGTCCATTATCCGTATAACGGCCAAGCTGGACGAGCATGAGATAGCCTGGGCCTCACAATGTTTCCGGTGCCGTGTGGTTGAGATTATTCAGAAAGGCAGATCTTATTATGAATAATTGAATGTTAAATAATGTAGCTTTCAAATAATAAAAAAATTATGGTTCTGTCCTCTAGATAGTTCGTTATAAGCCTCCTTTAAATAGTTTCCCAATTTATTAGCATGAATAGTTCTAAAATAGATTAGTTACTTTTTGGGGCAAAGTGGTCATTCAGCAATATGTCCATTTAGCAAAAATGTTTCCGGCAAAGTGTTCAAATATGGAAAACTAGAATCGTTTTGGAAAGCAAAATTTTCTTGACTGGACGTGCCATTTGTATCTTTTTTGTGCACAATCATCACTCATATCCAGAAATATTATGTGCCAAAACAATTTACAAGTACCTTGTATCTACAATCTACATTCATGAGAAGTGATGGCATGGATATTAATTTACACAATATTCTATACGTATGTATATAGAACAGTTCCAAATCATTTGAGATCTCTTAAAGATAGATAAGAAGTTATAAATACTAATCCTTTATTCGGATCTGCAATCTTACATCAAGTTGACGTGTCTATTAAAGCCTCGAAAAAGAATGTGATGTGATGTATTGTACTTTGAACATGCCCATTTTGAGTGTGTGTGTGTGTAGATTGAATGATGTAATCTTGTCAAATTAGAGAAACGTAATCTCTCATCTCCAATACTAGAGCAACAATCCTTAATCCATGCTCCGATGATTTTTTATCTATGTATATTAGAATGTCACTTACACCGAGTGGTCCATTAAAAACTGAGCACTTTGAATTTTAAACTTCAACAAGATATAATTTAAAATTAACAATAGAATTTCATCAAAATGAATACTATAAATAGATGTGTGTCTGAGTTCTCTTAATCATTAATGTAGCTTTTTTAACGGCATTAATAGACCACTGGGTATACGTTCATTAAATATCACCATTTTGAATAGTCCACTCGACATCCACCCAAAAGGTGTAGTCAAGGGTGTGGGCATCAGAGATGTAGGGGCCCAAAAGTGGCAAAAAAGGGTTCAAAAGACTCTTTTAATAGACTCTTGCAACGGAAGAGATGGGTTTCCTTCATTGCTGCTGTCAAAAGTGACGTCTCCCCCCTCACAAGGCTCTTTATATCCACTTTCTTATAGCTCCTTAGACATTCTGGTGTGAACCCTCGAGATCTCTTGCATAAACCCTAATGGACTTGAGGGAATTAGCCAGAGATGTTTCTTTATGTCCTCCGTGTGCAGTTTGGCCTTTTTGACAGAGCTATTCTTCCTCTCCAACGTTTCAGACTTGTCGACGGAGTAGACGGTGGTCTTGGAGAAGTACAACTGCATGGAGAATGGAAATTTGTCAATCACGTTCAAGGTTCATTTTCTGGACTTGTACGTAAGCTAGAGAGCTCAGTTTTGTTTTGGGTTGTAGCTATTTGCTTATAGTTTAATATATCGAAATATGAGTGAATTTATATCACTCAACCTTCATTCATTATTCATTTAGAAAGTGTTTAGATTTCAATAGACCACCCGGCAGGATATTTATTTCAGAAAAATGGCCATAGGCTCCACTCTACCTAGTGCCCTACATTTTTAGTAAATATTTTTTTTTGTTTTTAAGACCATCTTCCCCCCCAACTCACACACAAACATTTTTAAGAACCAGCCTAACGCATCAAAACACGGATGGTTCCCCTTATAATGAATAGATACGTATTAAAGATAAAAAGAGTTGAAACGATTGATTATATTATTATAATCCATCAATCTTATGCTCGTCTCTATTAAAAAATTTACCATATCCGTTAAATATGGCTTATTTCATCCATAAAATATATAATAATGGGGGTCACAACGTGGGATGGGATTGAAGGAGGGGGGGGGCTATAGTCCTATTTAAGCAAGTCGTTACCTTGATTGTATTATGAATACCATAAATCATCTGGTGGTTAGGCAAATAAGTCAATCAAACAAACTCATATTAATCTCTTAAGAAATCCAAAACTATCATTGCCATATCAAAATGAATTACATACGAGGTTTGATCAAATAATAAGGTGACTTTTCAAATTTAGCGGGCAGGCTATATTTGGTATAATAGATTCTTTTATGTTAGTAAAGTCAAAAGAGAACATATATTCAACGTTCAAATCTAAATAATAGGTTTAGTTTGTTTGTGAGAGGCAAAATGGTAATAAGTATTTTGTCTGTTACGTGATTTTTTGCTATTGAAACACGTGGATCAAAGAATTAACATGACATTTTGTATAAAAACATTAAATTAAGTGCTCCAAAACACTTGAAAGGTTGACTGTGGCATACTATGCTTATAGGTGGTACAAAATCTTCCAAGATGGCCACGAAGATGCAATTGACGAACCTCGCTCTGGACGCCCAATCACGTCAACAACAAATGAAAATGTTGAAGCAGTTAAGAAATTTGTTTTTGAAAACTCTCGAATCACTATTGAGAAGTTGCTTGAGATATTGACATATCGGTCGTCTCTTGCCATGAAATGTTTTCGAATGTTTTGGGCACGAGACAAGAGTCAGAGAAGTTTGTTCCGAAACTGCTTTATTTTGACCAAAAGATTTGTCGCAGAGCATTGCTAATGAGCTGTTGACGGACGTCAATGATGATCCGGATTTGCTCAAAAGGCTTATAACTTGTGAAGAATCTGGGGTATATGGCTATGATATCAAAAGCAAATCCCAATCGCCAAAATGGAAGAACAAAATGTCCTATATAAAAAAATCGCCGAACAGGCAAAATATTTCTACACATTTTGCCTCTCAGAAACAAACTAAACATATTATATGGCTTTCAATAATAAAGACTTATTTTTCTTTCGAATATACTCACATAAAGTAAATAAAAAATCTAGCTTCTTATATATACTTTGCCCGTTTGAATAGTAACCTTACTTTTTGAGCACACGTCGTATATGGGTCGTTTTATGCGAAATAATCACTAGGAAAAGGATTTGACATATTATGATTTGGAAAATTCAAAAGGAACATTGATTTCAACCAAATTGAACAATAACGACGTATGAACCTCATTTATTTATATATTAAGGCGAAATAGCCTTACGGCAAAATGCTCTAAGACGAAATAGTTTAAGGCAAAATGTTTTCAAGCAAAATAATTTGAGGCAAAATTAACGGGGACTGGTTTCTTTTTTATAGGTTGTTCTAACTTGTACGGGGCTTAATGAAAATATGGAGGCCACAATGGAGGATTCGATTGCGGTTTACTTAAACTTGCCCTAGCGACCCCGATTGCATCATATACAAAATTTATCTCCAAAAAGAGAGCCTAATAAAGGAAGGTTTCTACAAGAGGGGTTTACCTCAATATATATAAATATCATTAAATAATCATGTGAAGCCGTTGCATTTTACGACTGAAAAACACATTTTATATCTTTATTTCCTAACAGTTTAGAAAAATGAGGAACTTTCATGAGCGATGGCTTACAAATCCTAAGTCTACTTATAAAGTTTGGTCTTTGATGACAGGCTAAGTGGCCTGTAGTTTAATGGACCGATCCCAAGGACTGATACGATCAGTCCTAAGACTGAACTGGACCGAATAAATAAGGACACTATTAAAATATATAGCTAATAAATATTATTCTTTCCTTGTCCTTAACAATGTATCATTCATTATCAATGTACCTAGTTTCACACATTACGCTAAATATTATTTATGACAAATTTCTAAACATATTTGTTTGTTTCATCCCCCAAGGGAGTACCTTTAAGTATGAGTAACATTATTGCAACACAATTTCCTTGCATTTTTTAAATTCAATCTAAACTTTTAAGAAATGGATCGAGAGTATTGGTAAGGAGGGAGGGAGGAATAATTATCTATGGGCCTCTTAAAATATGGTTGAATACTCTCGCCCCTCAGATTGGCTCGCAGGTAGTGTGGGATTTTTTTTTTTTTTTTAAACCACCAACTCATACCAATTCAGATCCCTCTAATAATAAAAAATAGTTCCAAGCCCCTGAATACCCCTAGATCCTTAAAAACCACTGCCAATTCATCCAGTATTCAAACATCTTCTAAGAGGCACTCAGCTATTTATTCTCACACTTGAAGGCACTCCCTTGGGGGATGGACCAAACAAATATATTTGTTCTAAATAATATTAAGTGAATTTATAACGTGTTATATTATTCATCATGAAGTTTGAACAAAATACGAACAATTTTCTCCTAGGAAAATGTTCTAACCGGCAATTTTCTCCAGAGGAGTTTTTTCTGCGTACAACTTAATATTTAATCCGAGTTATATAAAAAAAGGTAATCGGAGGGTTTTTGTTGGAGCAAATTGGAAAAGTATAACTAAACCTTGTTTAAATTTTACTCTTGAAAAATCTTAATTAATAAAATGTGTACCATTAGATAAGAACAACGCTGACTATTAAAACTATATGACTGAGAAACGCTCTAGATATCAATTGAATAACATATTTAAAGTGGGTAAGTAGGTGCAAATAAATTATTACATCAAATACATCATGCTCTCTTTTCAAATTGACCATGAAACAACTTTCAAATAATTTATGATATTTTGTATGGAGTGAAAGAAATGTGTAAAGTACATTTATATTAATTGACAAATTGATATAGATATGACATGTTATTTTAGTCCCCTATATACGATGATGTGTACATGACGACATGTCGAACAAAAATCAAGAAAAGAAGGATAAATGCCACATCATAATGAATACACAATAATTCGTAGACATATATCAGTCTATTATACTGGTTGGTAGGAAACAAAACAAACCTGAGCTCTCTAGCTATGAGGCTTGAACGTGATACAAGAATTTATATTTGTTCAGCCCAAGCAGTTGGGCGTCTCCAGGACCACCGTCTTCTCCTCGAACAAGTCCAAAATGTGAGAAAGGAAGAGAAGCTCAGTCAAAAAGGCCAAACTAGATTCGGAGGAATTTGAGAAAACAGATTAGGCCAATCCCCTGAAGTCCATGAGGTCCCATGCAAGAGATCTCGGATCTTCACACCACCTGATTGTCCAGAAACCTGTCAAAAAATAGGATGGAAAGAGCCTTGTGAGGGTGGAGATACCACTTTTGACACTAGCAATGAAAGAATCTCCATCTTCTCAGTTTCAAGAAATCTTTAGAATGAGTCTTTTGACACTTTTGCCCCCCCCCCCTAAATCCCTGATCCAACCCCTGAACACATACAATAACAACTTTTTTCTTTTATAATTATTGAAAAGGAATTTTTTTGTGGGTAAGTAAATATTTGATGAGAGGTAAATAATCGAAGACACTTAATTGTGTTATATGTTATGTGGGAAACAAGGATTTTTGTATCAGATTCTGCACCGGAATCGGTATTGATGAATATTTTGGAATCGTTCCATCTCTAGTACCTACATACACTATTTTTCAATGAACGGATTTTCATTCAAAAATGAAGTGGAGCAAAGGAATAAGGATTGAAGATGGATGACAACAAAGGGATTATTTTTTTAATTTTCTTCTTTATTGCATTTTATTTCAATCATATAGAGAATGGTTTTATGTATTTATTTTTTTTGTTCTTAATTTTTTAAATGTTTATTTCATTTTGATCAAGTTTTTCTCAAAATGATTAGATGGAGTGAGCCCATTTTATTGGGGTCCAATGGAGACACTACGTCCTCTAACCTTAGCCTTGGCAAGGGCTTGTTCAGAGATATCAGCACGGCTCTCGGCATCACCCAAGACAGCTTGAGTTTTGCGGAACTTTGCCAAATTCAAAGCAGCGATTTCCTCAGCTTCTTCGATCTGCTTCTTGTAGGACTTGATTCTTCCTTGGAGTTGATCAATCAAAGATTGCATACGTTCGTGGTTCTTGCGATCCTCATCACCGGCAAAGGTGAGCTCCTTGATTCTTCTCTCAGATTTTCTCAAGTTCTTTTGAGAGTCAGCCAAACGGCGATTCTCAGCATCCATTTCGGATTCTAATTCACGGATACGAGTCTCCATCTTATTCATGGCCTTCTTTCCTCCCTTAAGGGCATTGGATTCGGCTTCATCAAGACGGGTTTGCATGTCCTTGGCTTGGGCTTCCAAAAGCTTACGGGATTTTTCAAGGGATTGAGCATGGTCTTGTTCGGATCTAAGTTCATCTGCAAGGCGAGCAGCATCAATCATGGACTTGCTGGCCTTCTCGTCACAAAGTCTAGCTTCGACTGCCATCTCATCAAGATCAGCCTAAAGAAAGAAAGTTAATAATTTAAAAACCGAATTGAGAGTAAGGTTTGAACTACTTACTTGCAAAGTTTGCATTTCAGATTCAAGCTTGCGCTTGGCAGCAGCAATAGCTTGATTTTGGACAGTAGCATCACTTAATGATTCGTTAACATCAGAGAGCTCTTGTTCATTGATTCTTCTATTGCGGTCAGCTTGTTCCAAGAGAGTACGGGCCTCTTCCAAAGCGTTCTGCATGGCATGAGACTTGCGCTCAGAAACGACCAAAGCGTCACGGGCATTCTCCTTAGCTCTTTGTTCATCTTCTAACTTGGATTGGTTTTCACGAATTTGTTGTTGGTACTTCTTAATGGACTTTTGGGTTTCGAGGTTGTTGGCATTGGAGTGCTCAAGAGACATTTCCAATTCCCCAACATCAGACTCAAGCTTCTTCTTCATTCTCAAAGCTTCAGCCTTGCCCTTGCTTTCTTGTTCCAAAGCAGCTTGCATACCTTCAACGGCCTTGCCTTGGTTTTTCTTGATTCCTTGGAATTCTTCTTCCTTCTCAGCGATGCGGCGCTCAATTTCTTGTCTAACTTGAGTCAATTCAAGTTGAGCTCTCAAAACCTTGTTTTCTTCTTGTTCAAGGGCACCTTCAGCTTCTTCCAAAGCAGCTTGGAGCTCAATCTTTTCGGCTTCAAGGCGTTTTCTGATTTTGTCAATCTCGTGGATGGATCTGCCACCTTCACTGATTTGGTCCATGATGTCCTTGATTTCGTTGCTCAAAGTCTTGTTCTCACGTCTGACTTCATCCAATTGAGAGACGGATTCTTCGTAGGCGGATTTCACTCTGAAGAGTTCGGAGGAAGCATTTCTGCATTCCTTTTGAGATACGTCAAGATCCATGCTCAATCCATCAACCTTGCCCTTCCATTCTTGGACAATCTTGTCGAATTGTCTTGCCTTCTTTTCCATTTGGTTGTTGAGGATTTGAGCTTGGTCCAAGCTGATGCTCATTTCTTCAATCTCAAGGTGGAGTTTGCCCTTGCTCTTTTCGACTTGACTCAATTTGCAGTTGAGGTTCTCAATGGTGCTCTCAGCTTCAGTCAAGCGGGCTTGCAACTTCATCTTTGACATTTCCAATTCTTCGGCCTTAGCAACAGCTTCGGATTCGTATTTGGTGCGCCATAGGTTGGCCTCACCCTCACACTTATTGATTTGTCTGTTCAAGTCATCACGAGCAGAAATCTCTTCTTCAAGGTTTTCCCTTAATCCATCCACTTCATGTTCAAGGTTCTTGAACTTTCCAAGAAGCAAGCATCTCTCTCGGGCTTCATCGTCAGCGTTGTGCTTGGCATCTTCCAAAGCAGATTGGAGAGAGAACTTCATCTTTTGTAACATGTTAACGTTGTTGTTGATGTCTCCTGCGATTCTCAACAAGTCACCGTTCTCAGCGGCAAGCTTCCTCTTGTGAGATTCAAAGTCACCCAGTGTCATGTTAGCTTCTTCAACCTTCTTGTTGACATCATTGAGTTGGCAGATCAAGTTCTTGTTAGATTTTTCGGATGAAGCCTTGGCACGGCAGATCTCATCAGTAGCAGCACGGGCATCTGCGATTTCGTGTTGGATCTTGGTCTTGTCTTTTTCGATCTTAGATTTCATCTTGTTCAATTGATCGATTTGTTCCGTCATTTCTTGAATGGCATCTTGGTGTTTTTTCTTCAAGTTGCTAAGGATAGATTCCTGTTGAATGTTGGCCTCTTCAATGTCACGTCTCAATTTGTTGACTTCGTTTTCTCTCTTCTTGTTCAACTCCATTTGAGCAGAGGTAGCACCTCCAGCCTCATCAAGACGCTCACCGAGTTCTTCCAATTCTCTGGCCAAGTCAGATCTTTGTCTTTCAGCCTTGGCTCTGGCCTGTCTTTCAGCTTCAAGTTCCTCTTCGAGCTCTTCGACACGTCCTTGGTTTTCCTTGATTGACTTTTGCAACTTGGAGACAATTGATTGTTCATCCTCGAGTTTATGGTTCAAGGAGCTGGCATCCTTCTCCTTGCGGAGAATGCAGTTCTCAAGTTCCTTTTTGGAATGTTCAAGATCAGAAACAGATTCCTGGCAAATCTTAAGTTCACCCTCAACCTTCCTCCTTGATTTTTCGATTTCAGCACGAGTTCTCTTTTCACGGTCGACAGAAGACTCCAATTCATCAAGAGTGCTCTCCAATTTGGCCTTGATGGAGTTCAAGTGAGACACCTTCTCATCAGCTTGGACCAAATCTTCGGATGCCTTAGATTGGTTGTCAGCAATGTGCTTCTTTTCCTTATTGAGCTTGTTGATCACTTCATCTTGTTCGGCAACTTCTTCATTCAAGGTATGAAGGATGTGGTCACGGTTGGTTTTTTCTTGTTCTACCTTTTGGATGGCAAGTTCCAAGTCTTCAATGTCCTTCTTGACAAGACCAACTTGGCCTTCGAGCTTCTTTCTATCAGCAGTCATTTCAATGCGGTCTTGTTCGGCCTTAGCCAAGTTTTGTTGGGCAACAACCAAGTCAGAATCAGCAGAAACCTTGAGTTTAAGGGCTTTGGTTTGTCTATCCTGGTATTGAGACAAGTTTCCTTGCTCAGATTCAAGTTGTTTGGTGAGTTGTTTTTTCTCTTCGTCAATTTGAATATTGGCAGCCTCCAAATCTTTGGTGACATTAAGGGCTTCTTCATAAGCACCGAAAGCATCATTAGCCTTAGTTTCAAGTAACCGTAATTCTTCTTCAATGTTAACTTGTCCAATGAGAGGACGAGTTTTCTGAATCATAATAAACCATCCCCAGTTTCTGAGGACCTGGTATTTTCTGAAGTTTCTTTGGATGACCTTAAGAAGTTCTCTTTGATCGAATTTCTTCTTGTATTCCTTACGCTTGACGCTACCAAAGATTTCTCCTTGCATCCATCTCACAAGCTTAAGTACGATTTCGTCTCTAGCTTCCTCAAGGGCAGCAAGAGCACCAGCTCTGAAGAAGACTTTCGTGTGACCCAATCTGTACTTTTCACAGTCAAAGCTGATTTTGTTCATAAGAGCGGTAACACCAGTTTTGTTGTCGCTAGCTGTGGCAATTTCAGACGCTCCAAGGATTTGGTATCTCGATTTATATTCAGGGTAGAGCATTCTGTTGGGGAAACCTCTCATACAAATACGAATACCTTCCAATACACCGTTACATGTAAGTTGGTGCATAATAAGTGGAGGTTCAACCTCAATGGGCTTCTTGTGGGTGTTGGGGACAATACAACGGATGAAGTGAGGTTCAGTGCTATGAAGAGTGTGCATGAGCTCACTCAATTGAACAAGGTAGACAGATGAGACAGTTTTGCCACCGCCACCCTTCTTCTTCTTCTTGCCCTTATCATCTGGAGGATTGGATTGTCCAGGATTGTCTCTCCACAAAAAGACGAGCAATTCATTGGATGCTCTCTTCAATACATCAACAACAGTGTCGTTGACGGGATCCTTGTTCTTCTCGAGCCATCCAGTGACGTTGTAGGATACAATACCAGCGTAATGAATGATGGCAAAGTGAGCATTCTTGTCAGTTTTAGATTGGGGCTTGGCAAATGGAGTAGACTTGCCCAAATGCTGAGCCTTCAATTTTTCTTCAAAGGACTTGTCAGTGGCCTTGGGGAAGAGAGATTCTTCTTCAAGAATAGCCCAGATACCCATGGGCTTCTCAAACATAATGATGGCAGCAGCCAAGTCCATACCAAAGTCAACCATAGCCCAGTCAATACCTTCAGTTACATATTCTTCTTGTTCAACAACAAACATGTGATGGTTGAAAAATTGTTGAAGTTTTTCATTGACAAAGTTGATAGAGATTTGTTCAAAGCCGTTGTACTCAAAGATTTCGAAACCAGCAATGTCCAATACAGCAACAAAGTTGGATTTTTTCATGGAGCGATCAATTAGCGTGTCGTTACACTTGAGGATTAGCCACTTGAAGAGACGATCAAAGATAGCTCTGGCAATACCACCGACACCGTTGGTGGCCTGATTACAAGTTTGACCCTTGGTTACCCATTCAGTACCGACCTTAATCTTGGGTTTACAGAAGGACTTCATCAACTCATCAGCATTCACACCCATAAGTTCACCGATCTTGTTGGGGTAGGTCATATCATCAGGCTCAGCTTGGTCATCACGACCCTTTTGTTTGAAGTGAACTTCACCCATGTTCATGACAGCAGAAGTGAGTTGGAAACATTCCCAGGTCTCTTGTTCACCAAAACCAATGATGTCAAATGCAGAGAAGGTATATTCCAATTCTTCATTGTCATCGATGGAAGCGACTGTAACTTTACCTTGGGAGACGTAGCTGTAATCATAAATGTCGTCACCCAAGCAACACTTGCTCTTCATATCAGGAACAAAAGGTTGCAAAAGTTGGTAAAAGATGTGGTATGATCTCTCAACTTCTTGTTGTTGGGTAATACGAGACTTTTCCAAAAGGTAGGACTCGATGTCACAACCAGCCAATTTACCAGAGCTAGTGAAGTGGATTCTGATGAATTTACCGAAACGGGAGGAATTGTCGTTTCTTGAAGTCTTGGCATTACCGTAAGACTCTAGGATGGGGTTAGTGGCAACGATTTGGTCCTCAAGGGAAACCTTCTTAGTTGAGGTTTTCTTTCCAGAAGAGGCAACCATTGCCAAGTAGGAAATTACTTTCTTGGTATTCTCAGTTTTTCCTGCTCCAGACTCACCAGTAATCAACATAGATTGATTCTTGAGATTTTGCAACATGTTACGGTAGGCAGTCTCAGTAATGGCCCAAAGATGGGGAGGAACTTCATTCCTCCTCTTACCCAAGTACATTTTGACGACTCTTGCAGTGTAGATGGGGTACCTTTTGTAGGGGTTGACAACAATACAGAACAAACCAGAGTAGGTATAAATAAGTTTGGCTTGAAAACGGGTCTTCAAGTTGTGGAAAACAGAGGCGTCATTGAGATAAGTCAAGTTAGCCATGTCTTCACACTTTTCGAACTTGGGAGGGTTGACTTGTCCAACCTCTTCAGATTTGAAAGTTTTTTTCTATGGGTAATAAAGTGGAACATTAGGATCTCTATAAAAACTACAACACCACATAACTTGGTACAGATATTATGTCCAACAATAGCCACTGTGTCGCATTATTTGTAACAAAAAAGTGCATGGTGTCCTTTTACTATGTAGAAGGGTTTTTAGTCATATAAAAATTATCACTGAGATAATGTAAACTTGTAAGCTAAATATTTTGCTTATCATAAAAAAAGAGGAAAATCCTATTCAACCATGTTTGACACTTGTGTATTAAAATAGAACACTTAGACTACCAATGAATCTAAGCAGTCAGAAAGAAAAAAGTGGGTTTTTAGTATATATTGAGTTGTTGTAGAGCCAAAAATAAGCTTTAAAGGGGTGAAAAATGATTTTGAGTATGTGTTTTATGATATTTTAAATATTTTGGGCTTGTTTTTCATTTTAGCATGATTTCTCAAAAAAATATTTGCAGTTTCTTTCATAACATTATAGAATTTTATTAAAAACTTTCCTGGATTTTTGTTCATTTGCAAAGTTTTTTTTCTTTTTTTTTTCATTTTAATATTGCATTCCTAAAAAATATTTGCATTTTTTGTGATATAACCATTTATTTAGGTAAAAACTTTTTCTGTTTTTTAAAATGTTTTTTTCTTCTTTATTTTAATGGTCTATTTCTAAAAAGTATTTTTAATTGATTGAAGAAAACATGTTTCTGGATTTTTTTAAACATTTGCAACTTTTGTGATAAAACAATTAATTAAAAAAACAAAAAATATTTTAATATTTTTTCCAATTTCAAAATTACATTTCTGAAAAATTGCAATTTGCGGGAATTGTTTTCATGTCATTATACTAATAATATTGCTGATAAAAGTGTATTTTAATAATTGTTGCTCAACCAAAAATGTCCTTGCAATTATGACATGAAATCTGTGTTTGAGTCCAGCAAACAAAAATGGAACCTCATTTTTCAAAAAGAATGAAAGCACACAGAGAGCAAAATAGAATCTGCACCAAGCACATAATGAATTTCCTCTTTAAATGGCTACGTGCTTAATTACCTCATGACCAAGGGCAACAGTGGTCTTGTCGCCACTACTACTCTCAAGTAAACCCGCAATGTATCCACCCTTGCCATCAGGGACCCAGACAGACTTCTTTGGATCGTAGGGCTTGAGCATGTCCTCTCTCTTCATCTCCATGGAGACGACTAGAAAGGGAGCTGGATCTGGATCCGGCTCACCGGGCTTTCCTAGTTTTACATGACCGGGCATATTGACTTAGAATGCTGAGTTATCGTACATGAAAAAGATATGAATCATTAATAACGTAGATAATTAGATGAACAAAGAAAATTTTACGGAAAAAACAGTTTTTTAACGGATTTAATAAAAATATAACTTTTCAAAATAAGTAATAATTTAATTTAATTTGTCTATGTATTTTAATTTTTCCAAAAGTAAAGTAATAATGGATTAAATAAATCTAATTCTTTGCTCTAGTGTAAGAAATGATTTTGAGTAGAAATATTGATTTACCTTTTTCGTTTGGACACTGAAGTCAACAAAAAGAAGACTGATGCCTGTAATGAAAGGCCAGGGGTTTATATATGTTCAATAAAAAATCAAAGCAGACTATAGGCAAGCTTTTTTTTTTTTTTTAAATCATTTTTTTACTCCACAAAATGGGAAAGAAAGGTCAGTAAGCAGAACTATTATTAGGAATTGACCCGATCGAGAAAGCAACACAAAAAAACAAAGTAAATAAAATTATTGTTTTACAAAATATATCTTTTTTATGTATATGATTAAGAATATACATATTTTAAAATGAAACAATTTTTTTTTTTTAAATATTACACATTATTGATGAATATTTGAACCAATTGAATTTGTCCAAAAGAAATAATATACATGCATTCAATATTTATTTACATATTCCAAGTATAGAGTTTCCATGTTTAAAGCATAATACCGTTGTTTATTGTGAAGGTAGAAAGCAGACCCCCCTATTATTTTTGGATAATTTCTCTCTTATGGGTCAGATTAAGTAATATTATTATATAAATCATTTGAGTTCTTGGTCGCAATGTGCTCTTGTCTTTTAAAAAAATACAAGAGAAGGGTTGCTCAGCGTTGCCTAGGACACTAAGAAATTAAAATTGGTTAGGAACTCTTCTTATAAAACAAAAAATAAGACCGTAAAATTTTACAAATTATTCTCATGTTGGTTTTATGAGTATACGCTCATATATAGGCACTCTTTTTTTACGTAATGAGGAATGCTTTATTATGGGTTAGACGCCAAACTGGCAGTCTCGCAACCGCTTCCCTGAACATCAAAGACACCCTGTAATATCCCAAAATACATTCCGGCTCTCAGGTTGTATAGAAGAAGTTCTAGGCCAAAGTAAAGTTGAAACTATACCTCCGACGTGTTTCTAGGAACCAAGGTACACTTCTAATATTCTATAGTGAACCCCATTGTGTAGATGAACTGCTGGGCACGGGTCAAACTAAATTTTTCCACTGCCCCTTCCCTGAGGATCAAAAAACCCTTCTAATATCCCAAAATAAACCCTGGCTCACAGGTTGTACATGGTGAATTATGGTCTAAAATACAGTTTAAACTCTGCCTTCACCATGCTTCTAGGCAATAAGGGCCCCTTATGAAAAGCTGTAATACACCCCCAGCTCACGAGTTGTGCAGGTGGTTTGCAGGGCCCAAAGCAAGTTAAATTTATCTGCGGCCCCTTCCTTGAGGATCAAAGAACTCTTCTAATATCCCAAAATAAACCCCGGCTCACAGGTTGTGCATTGTGAAGGATGGCCTAAAATACAGTTTAAACTCTATTGTCGTGTTGCTCCTAGGTACCAAGGACCCCTTCTAATAAGCTATAATACATCTCAGCTCACAGGTTGTGTAGGTGAATTGCAGGGTCCAAAGCAAGTTAAATTTTTCTGGTGCTCCTTCCCTGATGCTCAAAGAACCCCTCAAATATTTAAAATACTCTTTCAAAAAAATATAATATACGAAGGTCGTTTGAAAAGTCCATGCAAAAGTCTGAGAGATGTAACTATTGGCGCGTATCAAGGTTTTGTTTAGTTAGTAGCACCTTTTGGAAGAACATACACCAACTTTGAGCCAGATCGGTCAATTTTTTTTCTGTTTTGCATTCGTTTGAATCGAGGAAGTGGAGTGATTTTCAAAAAATGGACAAAAAAGGATTTTTGTGTGTGGATTAAACATTACTTTATGAAAGACACAACGCCTCAGGAGACTAAAAAGAAGCTTGATAAACATTATAAGGACTCTCTACATTCAATTAGAACAGTTTATAAGTGGTTTCATAATTTACGGTTTGGGCAAATAGGCACAAGTGACTCTGAAGGTTCTGGACCCCTTCTGAAATTACTACTCCAGAAATTATTGATAAAATCCATGATATAGTGATGGATGAAAGATGCATGAGATTGTTATTACTGTGAGCATCTCGACTTGGAGCCCTATTTTTATTAATTTACCGACCATAACTATTGAGGTGTAAGCTGGTGCACCGACCATAACTATTGAGGTGTAAGCTGGTGCATTGCCGTGATGGACTTTGAAGAGCTATCGTGGTCGTTTTTCTTGCAGCTCGGTTTTCAAACAGTCCAATAATGATGAATAATATGCCCCTGTTATAGTTTTACACTTTTTCATATAGTCAATAAGGATTATTCCTTGCGAATCCAAAAAAAAGGCCCCATAACCTTTCCGGCTTATTCATTAATTCAAACGAATACCAAACAGACATAAATAAACCGATTTGGCTGAAAGTTAGACTGTATTTTTCCAAGAGATACTACTAACTAATCATAATCTCAGTACGCCCCAGTAATGCCATCTCTCAGACATTGCACGGAATTTTCAAAGGACCCCTGTATATATTTTTTTTTTGTTAGTTTTAGATATTTATTTAATAAAATTATATAAAAGACTGCATTTGGGGTTTTGATCCATAATTTGAATTTAAAGTTCTTGAGGTGAATATATATATTAATCGTTTAACATATATATGTTAGATAAAAAGTGCTTTATATATACGTTCTGAGTATATATTTAAAATTAAAAACGTTTAAAATTCCTTTAAATATTATCATTCATATCTATTAACGAGGAGGCGACAATCGAAATATGTTATAACATATTTTTAAATGCATTTAGTTAATAAGTTTATTGAATGATTTATGTCATATGTATATTTATGACACTTTCAAAGTGAAACCGCGTCAATCTATGCAGAGACGATGATTTTAATATACCTATTAAAAAATTGTATGTTCATGAATTTTTTAATGATTTAAACATGTGGACTATCAAGACAAAAGCAAGATGGAATGATTTTTCTCAAAAGGGAGTCCATGTACATACATGGATCTTCCCTTTCCCAAAGTGGCTGATAAGCAGACGAGGGTACTCCTCCCTGATCCCTGGGGGTTGTTTCTAAAAAAATAAGCATTTTTACATCTTTCTTTTTTTAAATCAGCACACGGGAGAAATTATTCTAATGAACTAAATGTAGATAGGTTCGCGTCCCAGTCGTTCCTAGAGAAGGAAATATACTTAATTTGGTATGTATATGGACTTCAAAGAAGATTCCTATACCAGATGAATAATACTATACTTAATCAGTGAAAATCCATCGGACTAATTAAAGGAATATTTATAATTAAATATAAATACAAAATATGATATTTTGTATTTAAATATATTTGAATACATCAATACAGGGTTAATTTTATCTAGTTCAACACATCTTAATATTTTTAATTCAGAAAAACATTTGTGTAAAATCACGGGAAGGACAAAAAATCATCTTATCTCTGAACAGAGCAAGCTAAAACAGTTTGAAAAAGCAAAGAAGATTCTAAATTTTATCAAAGACAACAAAAATAGGGGCAATGTTTTGCTCTTTTCTGGTGAAATTTTTTTGCACCGTTGATGGCACTGTGAATAAGCAAAACAGTCGCTGAATCACAACCGAACATCCATACAATGTCTCAGTTTCAGTGAAACATGTCTTCAGAGCAAAAAAATTCACACACCAGCACAGGAGAAGTCAGCCCTCCCATTTTTGTGGAGAGGAAGGTGTGGCTCAATGCAGATGCTTACATTGAACTTCTGGACTAGAAATCTGGGGCCAAAGAAAAGTTCTGGGACAGTTTCATTTTCCTGAGAGAGAGACAACTTTCCAGACCTTTAGGGGGTAAAACATATGGGTGACGTCAGACACGGATCCTATGGACTGCTCTAGGCGCGTCTGGAGGAGAGAGTGTGTGCTTCTCATCAACGGAGTGTCCCGTCTCTAGAGGCTTCCATTAAGAAGAAGTTAACCTAGCTTGTGTCTGACTACATGGTCAAGGTCTGCAAAGGATTTAGGCCTTGTATTGAGACCATTATTAGAGCTCAAAGCTCATATCTTTAATAAAGGGAGTGCCAAGGACTATTTCCAGATGATTTAGTTAAATTAATGTCCTCACAAAATATCTGGTTTATATTTTATACTTGAAAAAATGAAAATAATAAAATATTTACCACAAGATAAGATCGACCCTGAATATGTCTAAAAATTATATATAAAAATTAGTCAAAAAGACATCATGAATAAAGGCGTGGAGTAATTATTAGGGTGTTGTGAGTTCATAAGTATAAAAGCAAAGTGTACAGAAATGCCTACAAACATAATATTATGGTGAAAAAATATTAAAAGAAAAGAAAAGTATTAACTACTGGACAAAAGCCAGATATTTGATTCTAACCCCGAATTCCTTTGACCCTTAGTCACTGGATAAAGCATTATTCTAATATGGAGTTATAATAATGGGTAAGAAGGAGGGGGGAATATGAGAAGGGAAAGGCTGAAAGTCTTACAACACACTTTTATACAAAATTATGTATGGGTGATCATAATTATAAATTTTAAAACACGACAAAAAGATATAACAATACATATTGACAAAATATGAAAGGAAATATCAAAACTCAATCAATCACATTATTGTAAATTGAGACTCAACTCTTTAAAGTTTTAAAAGGAGATGATGGCCCATGACATCTCTTTAAAATAAATAACACATTAAGAGTAACATATAAAACAAATTAAATGATAAATTACTTTTAAAACTTGCGACAGACCCCCCAAACAATCTAATAAACTATATAAGTTGTTAAGTTACAATTTGTCCTGTTTTGCATTAGTTATGTTGCAAACTATGTAATGGGTTTTAAGTTTTTAAATCGTTTAGCTACAGTTTGTTTCAATTAGCTGCATGGATAACCTTAGACTCAATTACACTCTGTGTAATAGACGACTCATAATTAAATAGGCATATTCTGATCCGTCAATATAAAAATCCTATCTATAACAAAAAATATCGAAAATAAGAAAAAAATTATTTATAACTTTACATACACTAATTTTTAGAAAAATTCATCCACAGGATGTACAGGGTTGTTCAGTTAAATCCGCACTATCTGTAACTCCATTCTAAGCAATAAGAAAAGCGTTTAACTAGATTATTTCAATTTGAAAGTGAGAGGTAGAGCCTTAGCTTTAAGTTAATTGCAGAACTTTTAATTCAAAACAAGTATTTACGACAGAGGAGACCCGAGGGAAAACCCTCATAGAATTGGTACGTCTACAACCTCTGAAAGGAGGAGGGAACATATAAGAGAAAAGCCCACAAGTCCCAGAATGAAGAAAAACGCGGTCTAGGTTCTTATATCCAATGGAAAATGGCCTGAAACGGTATATCAAGCCATCTCTTCGTACATCAATTAGCATTCTTGCCAAAATAGTTCCAAGTAAGCCGTATTACAGCATTCATGTCCATAGTCCATAAACCCTGACCTGAGAATGAAGTAATATCACCTCTACAAAAAACATATCCTTACGTACAAAATGAAGCCCCCCGGTCTGCCTACAGAGAAAATTGCAGAACGATTTGAAGTCCCATGGTAACCAAATCATCTTTTATTGGGATGAGAAACAATAGACTGATGACAGATACCACAACCTCTAGAACAAGAGATGGTTAGCCACAGAGGGAACTAATGTCCCTCATGTCTTTAAATCCAAGTTTCCGGGCAGTATCATTACCCTTGAGGTCATTGGGAGCAACAGAAGTGTCAAACCTCCCATATTCTTTGAACCAAAAGATAGGGGGATTGGCGACAGGCACTGTGAACTCCTGTCTGACCCAGTGATACCTTGGATGACATACATCTATTTATATTATTAATTTTGTTAAAATTCTATTGTCAATTAATAAATTATATCTTTTTGAAGTATCGGTACTAGGTATAAAAAAATTAATTTTGTCATTTCTCCTTCTATATTAATATATTTTTTTTTAATTCAAGATTACCTTTGCGTTAACTCTATACATACATTAACGGATTAAAGAATCGTAGAATGAGTATTCATTCAACGAACATTTGCTTTGAAAATTTAGCTTCTACCTTTTGCTGTGTCAACATGAAAACAATTTTGAACAAAAAAAAAAGGAAGACCCTCTTGGTGTTTGTTTTTATAACTTCCTATGCACATAAAAAATCTGACCCCTGTGAATTTTAAAATTCAACAAGATTTAATTTATTAATTGACAATAGAATTTCAAAAAAAAATAATACTATAAATAGATGCGTCTCCAAACTCTCCTAATCATTAATCTAACCGCTCTTAGCGGCAACGAAGGCTTCCAGGCGGTTACAGAAGGTCTTGCACACACTACAGATGTAGTCCTCTGTCATGGCGTTCTAGTGCTGGCTTACTGTGGCTTTGAGGGCCTCGGTGTTTGGATGAAGGACACTGAAAGCCTTCTCCTTGACATACATTCAAAAAGTATAGTCCGGGGTGTAGGGGTCCAAAAGGTTCACAAAAGAGTTCAAAAGACTCATTCAAAAGATTCTTGCACAGGAGGAGATGGGTTTCTTTCATTATTGATCTCAAAAGTGGCCTCTCCACACTCAAAATATTCTTTCCACCCCCTTTTTCGATAGCTTTTTGGACAGTTTGGTGTGATCTCTTGCATAGGCCTCATAGACAGAGGGGATTGGCTTTAGCTGTTTTCTTTAGCTCCTCCGGATCTAGTTTGGCCTTTTGGCAGAGTCATTTTCTACTCCCACTTTTCGAATTCAGATATTCAGATTTCAATGGACCACCCGGTACAATCTATGAAAAAGTTCGGTTATATCAAACACACGGCAAGTTATTTTCTTGATTGTTCTTTAAAAATGCAAATGAGTTTTGGAAAAAATAAATTTTACATAATATCAAACATTTAAGGTTTTAAAGTGGCAAAATTGGTTTTTTTTACAAGGGGGTGACAATACCTCCACAACTTTCCAAAGGCTTGTGTTTTACTCATTGATTTTATCAATGAGTAAAACACGTGTCTACATTTGGACAAGGGCGACTTTGGAAAAGTTGATCTATGGTAAGAAAAAAACCTATGGAAGTATCCCATTCCTCTATAACGTCATCTAAAGTTAGCACATCTTGTTCAAAGTTTGAAAGGAGACGCAAGTTATATATTTACTCAATAAATATTAAATACCGCATTAAACGTGATTTTGCATTTATTGTTTATGATAGACATTATTCTAACATATACCGGGTGGTCCATTTAAAGGATGCGTCAATAGTTGACTCACAGCACTATTAAACCTATTGTAACAAAAATCGTGACAACCACCCAATAAATAAATATATTAGAAAGATAAGATATGTTTAACCAGGAGAAGGATTCAATCAATCAATGATTGTGACTCAATGAACAATAAATCAATTGATTGGATCGAAATTGTTGGAACTTCTATCCCCCTGGTCAACTCCTCGTACATACTCCTGCATCTCTAGGCTGCCCCTGTCCATATAACCATCAAGATTTATTTGTCATTGGAGTTGTCAATGAGATAATTACATAGTGTTGTAGCATGAATCATTAGCAAATATATTTATTATTTATTCGGCAATGTGTTCTAGAAACCTAATATTCTCTTTTGAATTACATAAAAATCAATTTCTCAAAATCTTGAGACTTTTTCCGTCATTTGTGTTCGTTAAAGCACCAGACAAAATTGATCTTTTATGGATACCTTCATTCTTTTGTACTTAAGATACATATAAAAGGGTTGAAATAAAGAAATACAAACGTTTTGACCATATACACGCATATATGTGCATATATAGGGTAGTCCAGTTAAATTGGGGAAATCTTGAAAGGCTTATAACGAAAGAGCTAGACCAGGTAGAAACATGATTTTTATATTATTTGAATGCTACATTTAATTATATTTATAATACGATCCGATTATCCTGATAACCTCCACCATACGTCGCCGGAAGCTTTGGAAGGGCTGCGCCACCTCGTGCCAATCCAGCCTGTCCATTATACTGGCCCTGGTTTTGCAGTTTTAATTTACATTCCCTGGATAGAAAACAATTACAACTATGATCGAACAAAACAGTGCTCAAGCTCACAAGGCCAAAAAAGTGCAGGAGGTCTTGGCCACAAAATGTCCTCACTATCGGAGCTAGGATTTTTGGCCTACAAACAGCTCGGATCTGAACCCATGCGATTTATATCCCTGAAGAAGGTCTAGTATGAGGCCTGTGCCAAGTATCATTCGTCTGCGGAGGCCATGAAAAGTCATTACCAATACAATGGTAAGGCTGCACAAAGTAGCCCAGGCCTCCGATAGCTTCCGGCACCTTGTGGCCAAAGTTATCAAGAAAGGAGGATCTCATTATAAAATTTGAATGACATGAAATGTAACTATTAAAAAATAAAAATAAAGTGGTTCTACTATATTTTTTCGTTCGTTATAATCCTTTCAAGACTTTGAATCTAATTTATATGAACCACCCTGTAAATGACTTGATTAATTTGTTTTTTGCACTAAGCGACAAGGTTTGCATGTATGTAGGGACTTACATATGTACAGGTATTTATGTACCTCATTTAATGTCTTCGTGAATCCCTTATATGTATTAAATACAAAAAGCAAAACCTTATTATGAAGGTACTTTTTTTTTAATATGTGTGTCCGGATATCGTTTATGCAAACTAATAAAGTCCCGTGATTCACCCTTATGATGAGAACTTTTATTAGATAGGCTAAATATATTCAAACAACTACTGAAGGCGTAGGGAATGTGAATATTTTGCAAGAGGCAATTTATTTTTCCCCAATATTAGGGCATTTTTATGAGTGTTTTTTTTAATTAGATATTTTTCTATCTAAGATCGAATATTGATAGATTTACCTAAATTAGAGTATCACCACCGGCGCCAAGATGTACTTGCAAGTATTCAACAGTGACGTCATCGGGGGCCCTGAATATTTTTTTAATTTTTTTTTTTTGGAGGGGGTAGTGACGAACTTTTTTGACAATTTCGACAGAATGTTTTTGTTTTTATAAATTCCAAATTTGACAAAAGACTCTATTCTCTGAGACTAAAGTAAAAGTAGATGAATCATTAAGTAGGATCTCAAAAATAATCCAAGACTTTGGGAAAATATCAGGTCTAAAAATAAATCTTAAAAAAACTCGGACACTGACAAATTTAGAATATGAATACTTTAAGAAAAGAATGCAAATGTACCTCAGATTAAGATTCTTGGTTCATTTATACACTATGAAAATGGCAATTTCTAAATACTAAAACAAAATCGAAGATACAATTTTAAAAAAGAAGCTTCAAGATACTCGTATATCGGATGGTCCATTGAAATATGAACACTCACTAATTCTATAATTAATTAAGGTTGATTGATTTGAAATTAATTCATATTTCGATATATTAAAACATACACAATTAGTTACAAAACAAGACATACTTGAGCTCTCTAGCTTACGTACAAGCCGAGAAAATTACACTCGAACATGATTTACGAATTTCCATTCCTAGGCTCAAATCAGTTGATCGTCTCTAGGACACTGTCTACTCAGTCAGCAAGTCCAAACGTTGGCCAGGAGAAAGGGCACTGTCAAAAAGGCCAAACTGGGCCAGAAGGAGTTAAAATAAGCAGCCCAGGTCAATCCCTTCAAGTCCAAGAGGGCCCATGCAAGAGGTCTCGGGATTTTGACGCCAGACTTTCCAGAGGGCTATAATTAAATCGAGTAGAATAAGCCATATGAGGATATAGTGGCCGCTTTTGACACAATCAATGAAAGAACCCCATCTCCTCCTTTGCAAGACTTTTTTGAGTACTTTTTTACTCTCTTTGACACTTTTGGGCCGCTATAGTATGATGCCAACCCCTTCGACTACACCTCTTGGGTGCAATGCAAGCACCTTGAGACCCTCAAAGCCACTATAAGCCAGCAATGGGAGACTATGACAAATGATTAGAGCCGCAGTGGGTGCAAAGCCTTACGACGCTGCCTTTAAAGACATCATTACCTCTAATGGCAGTTAAATTAATGATTAAGAGAGCTCAGACACACATCTATGTATCCTATCAATTTTGTTGAAATTCTATAATTAATAAATTATATTTTGGTGAAGTTTAAAATTCAAAGTGTTCAATTTTGTAGGAATCATTGTAGGACATTAACAAATCATTTTCAATTTCTGTTAATAAAATATTCTGTTTGATCCTTTGTATGAATCCAAATTGCAATAGAAGTTTGCAAAAATTCCCTACCATAATTAAAGAAAAGAAATATGATTATCCAATTTCAAAGGGACCATTTCCTGCCCAAATAAAGTGTCATACATCATGTGAATGTCTTAAACTTTATACATTATTTAGTATTTCCTCTCATCCCAAAAAGAAATCTAAATATACACCCCACAACTGAGGAAATATATTCATGAAATATCCTTTAATATACCGGGCAGTCAGAAAGTCTAGGAACATAATGAACGTTGAACAATTAATCCCACCTTATTGGCCATTGATGTAGCTGGATTGTGTTATTAAAAGTTGGTACAACTTCGTGAGCTTTGAGCTCTAATAATGGTCTCAATACAAGGCCTAAATCAAGATGCAAGATGATTCATCTTGCATTATTTAGACTTTCATAGTTGTTATTAGTGCTTGGTTTCAGTCTGAGACTCTGATGGTTTTTAGGCGACCAAACTAAGTCGGTCCATTAAAGAAGTTCGGTTTGGATCTTTCTTATTTAAAATTTGGTCTAGATGGATTCTAAAAATAAAACTGTTGATGACGTAACCTGTGTTTCAAAATTGTGAATGTCGACCACCAATAGCATAATACAAAATTAAATGTATTGCATAAAGAATATTGGAATAATTCAAAAATAGAATAGAGGAGAAAATTGGTTCATAAATAAATAGGGATGAAAAAACCAGTCCACGATTTGAAAACGATTAAAACTACGTCACCGGTCTGGGATAGCCTTCTGGATCGAAATATTGGTCCAAATTGGTCTATAAAAATCCCTTGAGGCTGAACCGAACCAAAAATTCGGTCTTGGCCGATTCTCAATACTAATATCTACAGCATAATAATAATCTCTATGTACATCCCCATTCATAAGATTTACGCCCTCCTTGATTCAAGAAGAAAAGAAAATAAATCAGTTGTGAAAATTCTACACAAAAAAATTAATTACAACTAGCAGCTTTAAATGAAATTATAGAGATATTTTTTTTTTTTTTTTTAATTGAAACTTGTTTATTACTCAATAGAGAAGATTATTTGTGAATTTGAGCACTTTCGGCCGCAATCACACGCTCCACGCGACCCTGGAATGCTTTGCTCACGTTGACAAAGTAGTGCTTCGACATTGAAGCCACCCTTTCTCAACCGTTTGCTGTAAGGACTCAATACAGCCGTGACGTTGTCTACAGGCCTTGCCTTCAATTTGCACCCACATGATCTAATCAAAGAGATTCAGGTCGGTGCTCTGCAGTGGCTAGATGTCCTTCGGCCAAATCTTCATTTTTTTTTTGCTATCCAATCCTGCAAGATTTTTGCCTTATGTGCAGGAGCCCTGTCCTGTTGAAAGCAATAATTGGGTTTCTTTGATTGCTTTATGAACTTGCAAATCACTTTTGTTTTCAAATCATCAAGTGATCCTTGTTAGTAAATCTGTATCCAACGGGGAACCAAATTAGCATCATTTTGCGACCTTCAGATGCCATTTATCATTAATGAGGCTAGATGTTTGTTGGTGGAAATTCACGAAGGTTGCAGTTGACATATCCAAAAGATACAACCCAATCATTTCGCCTATTGTACTCGGGACAGTGGAGTAAATGTCTTATCGTCCGAAAAGAACAAAATTCGGTTTCCATGATACCTCAGGTCATTTGTAAAGCTTTTTGCATCGAGGAAATCGTTATTATTATTGTTTTTGAGTTAACACGGGTCGTTCAATATATCAGAGAGATTTGCCCATACCTTTTTACGGAATTGGACACCGTGTAACGGCTCACCGACCGCTTCTTCACCAAGTCCGTCATCTTCAGATTTTTCAAATAAGCTTTTTTTATGTTTCCAACTTTAATTTGATCGGTCCTCCACTTCTTTGATACTCCCTGATACTCCAGACTGTGGTTTTACAGACATAAAGGTCGTTACAATATCAGAATTGCTAAATCCTGCGCGTACTAAACGAGCCACTTCTTGGCTTTTTTTGCTGCATTTTCGTTTCAATTAATCATAGAAAATTGGTAAGTACTGTGTTCAAAAATTAAATAATCAGCTGTTCTTTTTTGTCACTGCAACTTTTGCATAAAATTAACAAAAGCCTCTCAAAATGCAATTAAATTAACGTTCCAAAACTTTTTGACGGCCCGGTACATCAATGAATAAAAAAAATAAAGTTTTTTCTTGCTATATATTCAAAAAAAAATAATTTGTGTTGACGAACCACATATACAGTCAGTCCCACAAAGATTATTCGTTACTTCACTCCACCCTTGAAGATATACAAAAAAGTATAAAGTGGAAACTCTGGGGTGGAACAAGTTACTTAGAGACAAGGTATAACATTCGGCAATTTATATACCTCGCCAGACAGACTAAACGTAAAAAAAATAAATAAATTTAGGCATCTTGGTATAGATGGTTTTATGTGTTCCAAACACAATTGAAATGAGAAAAAATAAAATGCCTCCAGAGAGGATCGAACTCTCGACCCCTGGTTTACAAGACCAGTGCTCTGCCACTGAGCTATAGAGGCTTCACATATACCACATAAAAGTTAAAATTATTTCCCCAATGTACTAATAGACCATATCGTTTGGCTGGCATTCCTACTAACACACAATTCAAACCTGAAATGAATATGAAACTATGTATGGAACATAGACAAAGTGGTTACGTTTTTATAATATTTAATATCAGTAACCGCCGAGAGAGAAGAAGAGTACAAAGAATAGCAAAAAAAAAGTAAAAAAGAAATATGAGTTTTAATTGAAATTCCTTTATTCTAATATTTATCAGAAATAAGTTATGTGTTATAACCCTATATATTAATAGATCCCTATTAGAATCAAAACTGAAGCTGCAAAATATATATAAATATATTTTCATTTTTATAAGGTTGAGTGAGGGTTTTATTTTGTTCCGTGATTTATACATATAAATAATAAGTGTATAACTGCGCTTTCAATAAAATATGACTGTATTAATACAGTAGGTAAACTTATTTATAATGTAGGTATATTACAAAATGCCGATTTACAGAGAGGGAAAATCTTACAAGAGGCGTGCGCGGAAGTTTACAAGTGTTTTGGGGAACTCCGTTGAAATACTGGATGTTTATTACTTAAATTGGGGAATCAATTTGACGTCATTTACATTTAATGTAGATAAATTCTTAATCTTTTAACCAGTTTAAATTTTTGTTTCCATACGATACTTTGTTTATTCGCTTCATTTGCTGGAAAATAAGTCATTTGCAAATAGTCTTCAAAATTGCAAATAAAGTATAATAAATCAAATAAAAGTTATAATGGACTTTCACACATTCATTTATTTTGTATCTTGTATAGTTTTACAAAAATTTGTTAATGCGATTGACATGAATTTTAGCCCGACACTAGGAGCTTCAATCTTTATAACTGCGCAATATGAAAGTACTAAATTATTTACCTCTCCTCTTTTTTATATTAACTATCATTAATTATCTGGAGAATTTATCTCGAATTTCATGTTATACAATTCAATTGGATGTATTTAATAATTTCATGTTTTTTACTAGACTGTACTCTGTAATTTATGAAAATTTCATTCAATTATCTTTATGTTTAAAAAAGTTGTGAAATTTCGATGATAAATTGGTCATAACATCCTGAATATTGTAGCTAAAGACATGATTTTGGTATCAAAATGTATTCTTTGCCGTTATCTATTAGGACAAACAGTTTTAAAAGGGAAAAAAATAGTATTTGAAATTTTTTGCAACATACCTAGTTAACGTCTACTAATTCCATTCATATTATTTAGTAACAAAATATGAAGGACCTACGGTTATTACGTATCTGGCTAATATAAGTAACTAAGTGAACACGTTATTCATTATTTAAAAAGAGTGACATTACATGGTCAAGGGTGTTCTGAAAAGTTTCCTACCTCAACGTGAAGATTCCAGTACTCATAAATTAAAGTTAGTCACATCGATTTAGCATCATTTACTCTGTAAATTTTCAGCCATTTTGGATCCGCAGTTGTTACATAACAATCTTTTGAGTGAATATATGTGAGTGTTTTTGTGAAAATGGACAATATCGAGGTTTAAAGCTGTCATAAAATATTTCTTTTAGAATGTGTAACCTTTAAACAGATTCAAACAATACATAGCAGAACTATAAAGGGTCGTTGTGCGTAAATTTGACGCGTCTAAGTCAATTCAGCTTTGAGTAATTGAACCAAAAACAAAAAGTGTGACGTGAACAATTATTATGCAGCGAAAAACCCCTAGTACTATTTGGACAGGTTACAGAGAGGGGAGTATCGCTGGTAGAAGTGTGTAGAACAGGGATGTCCAACCTGTCAACATAATGGGCCGCATTGACACTTGAAATATTGTAGTGAGCCACAGAACCTATTAAATTAAATTGAATGAAAAAAGGCTACATAAAACAAAACAATTAAATACATATACATATCAACTTTAGACCAAATCTAACTTTTCAAGACCAATCTGACAACCCTGTTAGATTCTTTGAAAATAGGAGATGGCGTAAAATAATTTTTAGTGTGTGTATGTATTTGTTGCGTTCCACGTTTTTTGAAGATATTACTACACTACAATTTTGTTAAAAAATACTACTTGAAGCGAGAAGGAGTAGTGGGCCACGGATTGGACATCCCTAGTGTTGAGGAAGGGCGTCCGTTGTAATATATTAGGGGGGGGCTGTCTTGGTTTTTGAAAAATTGGACATTATAGGGGTTACAGCCATTCCAACCCAACCCTTGCGGGCGCCCTATAGAGTTAGAAGGAGACTGTTAAAAATAAATCAAAAATGGGTTGTATCTCGGTCGGAAAGTTTTCAGATCACCCTTGTATTTGTAAAAAGAAGAGAGTAATATGTAGTAATCCACGTGCAAATACTGCGTGGATAATTAATATGTGATATGACTTATGACTCATAAGTTATGAGAATCTTTATGCCTAGTCCTTATTGTTGTTTTTTTTTTTTTTTTTCTTCAAACATCATCACAAGTATGGGGATCATGGTGAAGTTATTTCTAAATATTTTGAAATGTATATATAATTTATTCGGATTATATATACATCAGTAACATCAAACCTTGATAAACAAATGGAATGTGCGTGTTCTTTAATGCAAGGTCATAGAACAAAAGCAACAATGATAAAAAATAAAGGCATTAATTACTATTTTTCGAGAAAATATATATAACTGGGATTACGAATTTCTCTTCCTAATCCAAAACTAGGGTGATCACTAACCAATGGTGTTGAATTGGACTAAAACAAAACTGAAAAGACTGCTGACCTATCACTCCGGCCTTGATAAAATGTGTCAGTCCTTGAACCGGTCTTTATTGGTCTACAACATTGAATATTTGAAATTTGATTTAATTTTTCCAAAATTTAAAAACTATGGACTTAAGAAAATTTTCTCCGAAAAATATAATATTTATAATTTTTTTTTGAAAAATTTTTTAGCTGAAATTTTAAAAAAATTATCTTTTTGTGAACAACTCAAGATTTTTGAGTTTTTTTTTCCAAAAAATTTAATTTTTTGCGAATAGCTCTACATTTTTTTTAAATTTAATTTTCTATGAGCAATTTAATATTTGAATTATATTTTCAAAAAATTTTATATCTGAAATTTAATTTTAGAAACTTTTTTCCAAAAAAAAAATCGTATATTATGAAATTCTCTTGATTTTTTGAAATTTTTTAGAAACACTATGGATTTTTGAATTTTTTTTTTTCTAAAAATAAAATTTTTACCGAATAGTTCTAAATTTTTTTTTAATTTAATTTTCTATGAAAAATTTAATATTTGAATTATTTTTTCAAAAAATTTTATCCAAAATTTAATTTTAGAAATTTTTTTCTATAAAAAAATCATATACTATGAAATTCTCTTGATTTTTGAAATTTTTCAGAAACACTATGGATTTTTGATTTATTTTTTTCAAAAAATATAATTTTTTGTAAATAGCTGTGAATTTTTGAAATTTTTTTCCAAAAAAACACCTCCCCCCCCCCTAAATATATACAATCCTGCGGACACTCCTGAATAGGCTATATGACTCAGAGAAATGAGGACTAATATGTTTACTCATCATGTGATAAGTTGGTAGAATAATGGTACTACTCAATACTACTTAGATAAGGATAAAAACCCTCTGATAATTTTGGACAACAAGTAACTAGTACTTATAAAGATACATAAAAAACAAAAATAAACAGAGTCATAAATAAGCTGTAAAGGATTACTTAAAAAATTCCATGCTTCCCTTATGGACTAAATGTAAAAATGTCTGACATTTAGAGCAGCGACCTTCCATTACCATATACATAAAAAAATATCCCATTATTCTTAACGTCATGTCAAGGAGATCAATTAAAAGTCACTTTGTACAACTGATAGGCATAGACGTAGGATAACAAAGCTTTAAAAACAAAGTACCTCATGATCAATATTTGTAGAAGGTAGTGGCCGTGGTTAAAGGACTCTAGGGAAAAGTGGACACTCAAGTCAAGGAAGACTTCTCAATTCTGATTGGTTTAAAATTAGAAGCTGCTACATGTTCCTCCAGTCACGCAGACAGTTTGAACAGGCTGTCTCCCACCCCTTAGTGAAAAGAGGAGAATAAGAGCGACTACGTCACAACAATAACACGATCTTATAGGTTGGTGTTAGGAACATAGTCTTCCTAGTTTTAACCTCTCTTTCCCAAGAGTCCTTTAGACGCTGTGACATTTTTTCTTGTCCGCTAGGAGTGTTAAATTTATGTTCATGACTTTTAATGTACAAATACGTAATGCATGAAAATAGAGCTTAATATGCAGCTTAAAAAGCAGAAATAAGGCAAAAATGCAAATAAAGCAAGGAATAAAGGGTTTATTTTGGTGCCTCATTCCACTGAATAATCATCTGTCCCCTCAGGTGGTCCTCTGTTGTTAGCCTGTTCCTCTTATTGGTGAGAAGGTCCTTGAAAATGCTAAAGGATCTTTCACAGTCCACGGATGTCATGGGGGTGCAGTAGAAGCTCACCCTGATGTTGGAATTCTCCTTCACGCCAGACACATTCTCACTAGAGAGCAAAGACCAATATTTCTCAGATTCTCAAATACTGGGTTCTTCTTGAGAATCTCTTTGAGCTTGTGAGCAAACCTGGGGATGGTGAGGCTCTCACAGACCTCCTTAATGATGGACAAGAGGCAATCTTTTCTCGAGCAGAGTCATGTTCTCCTTTAGGATCTTGAAGTTTGACTTTATTAAGTGCAAAGTCTTGGGCATGACAGGCAAATGGATTGTAAAAGCATCAATAGGTTTAGTGGAAGATGGAAAGGATAAATGGAGCTGGGGGATCTAAGAGATAGATCCCTCTGATTTGGAAGGGGAAACTTAGAGAGTGTGTAATCAGGACTGTTACTAGTGTTATATCGGTTACATTTAGTTATAAGCCATAATATTATATACTTTGTTCAATACTGTCTCGTCTAAATAAACGGGAAATTTGCATATAGACAAAGCAATGTTATTTTTAATTGTTTGATTTTATGCACTTTTGAAAGGTGTCCTGACTGAAAACAAATCTTGTCAACATGACAAGGCGTTGAGTCTTGAATCCACATGAACCTTGTCTCAGGATTTGCTTTGATGGAGCTCTTGAACCCACCCAGGAAGTGGCCAATCCACTTTTTGGCTTTGTGTGAGCCACATGAGGACTTCAGTCGCTTGCAGACGTCATACAGGTGTGCGTGTCTAAAACTGAACACTCCTTTAAACTTAACGCCATGCACATATTCGTGATTTTATTGAGTTGAAACCAATTTATACTTCGAGGCAAGGGCCTTTACTAGTTATAAACAAAACTCCAGCAAAATCTAAATAGCAACAGTGAAACAACAGCCGCTAATATGGAGAGACGTCGAGTCTCAATTTTGGAACTTTCCGCGCGGGGAAAAACTCCAACTGAAATTGCCAAGGTTCTGAACTGCGTGGTAGCCAAAGGGACTCCTGAGGCGACCACAAGATCTAAGTCAATGTCTCGAAGGTCGGACGAAATGGTTGCTCCCATGAAAAAGTCTGTCGATGAAAAGAGAGGCAAGGTCACCGTCAGCAGCCTCTCCAGGGAGTTCAACGTCAGCAGAAGGACCAGTGACCGGCTAGTAAGAAATATCTTGGCCTTAAGGTCTACAAGAGAACCCCTCGTCAAGCCCTCAAGCCTGTAGACAAGGAAAAACGCCTAAAATTTAAAGGAGTGTTCAGTTTTAGACGTGCACACCTGTATACGGTGCTCTTGGGATATTTTGTTACTTTTATGATTGTCTTAGCACCGATGCCGGTCTCAAACAATTCTGCAATGACTTTACGTTTGTCCTCTTGGTCCTTCATGGGGAAACTGAACAGATTTAGAGCTTAGGAATGTAAACACACTACATTGAAATAAATACAAAAATATAAACATGTCTGCATACTTCTGCCCACCCCTGTATATTCAAATATCAGTGTTTACCATTAGTATTGCAGATGTTGAGTCTTTTTTATTCATAAAACCATATGATAAAGATTTATCAAGATGTATTGGAAGTTTTGTCCATTTTATGTAGTCAGAATATCAACTATGAGCTCCCAAAATGGTGTCACCTTCAATTATAATGGAATTTATTATGTTCGGGAAGATGCTCTATATACAAAAATAGATAATCATCCATTTTGAAAGGTGACTATGGACATCAACAGTGCACTTATTTCGAGTGCATATAAGTATATAAATAATGTTTAAAAAACTGGGTAGGTCTGGGTAATTTATTGTAACATTTGTTCCGTCGTCTTCTTCAAATACCTACATAAACTCGTAGTCACATTTTTTTTTCTTATTACATACATTTGAATCAAATAATCTATAACACTTCTTGTTCTTTTATTAACATTGAGTTATGATGCATTTTGGATGTGATATATTAATGAGTATACTATCTCATGTAACAAGATCCCACATAGTATTTAGTATGTAACTACAGTTCAAAAACTGTTTTTTCGAGCTCAAGGAGACTAGATACAGGGTTAAGTTATAAATCAAAAAGTGACTGACGTCTCAAAAAACACAATACGAATAATAATCTTTTCTAAATAAATTCCATATCAAAAAAGTTATGGGCAAAATAAGAAATTGGTGAAAATGGGACTTTCGATTCGTTTTTTGTTTTGTTTTTAGATACAAAAAAATGGATTTCCAATGGGGGTACTGGATTAAATTATTGTTGATATGGAAAATGCACTTAAGGGTCAAGTTAATAATAAAACTGGGGAATAGAAGGATATAATTTTAATAGACAGTAAAGTTTAAGACCTTTTATATCTGTGTCTCATTTTGACATCCAATAGTTATCTATTGTCCTCAATATGAATGAAAAAGGTATTTTATTGTTTTAAAACTCGGTTGTTAAGGCTATCAAAATGAACGACATCCAAGTTCTGACTGACGTCACGTGAAAACACTCTTTAGAAGATTTGCCTCATTATGAAAAAAAGGTTGAGGACACAACTGATGAATGTAATTCTAATGAGTGAGGAAAAATAATTACTTTGATGATCTATTATTTAAAATGAGATATTTCACACCCATAAACTCCAAATGTCAATATATACCAATTTATGAAGTACTATGAAAGGATTATCCGACGTTGCTCGGATCAAGGAGGGAGCGGTAAATAATATTGACAATGGTCAATATTATTTCTTCTAAATGTGGCATGGGCGAGCATTATAATATATGCATTATAACAATTTTGTAATTTAAATAGTGCTTGAAACTACAAATAAAATAGCAACATATATGCAGGGAAAAAATTGTCTTGATAAGAAGTCCATCTTTTATTTTTGTCAAAAAATTGTCAAATTGAAATTCAGGAAGAAAATTCCATAAAACTGTTTAGCACTAATTAGCAATAAACTATAAGAAAACATTTATTGGCATCGTAAAGAAAAAAAAATCCTACCAATATTTTTTTTGTATTTGCAAAAAAAAAAAAAAGGTTATATAAAGAAAATTACCCATGATGATCTTGGTTCCTTTTTACAAATATTGCAAAAATTATGTAATAAAATGTTCGGGAAATTGAAAATAATAGTTTATTATATTAGTAAGTTTCTAAACTTTTAATTACAAAATTTATTTTTTAGTGACATTTCTTTTTAAAAATTGACAATTGCCGATTGATAAAATAGGAGAAAAAAAAGAAAAATTATTTAGAATATGACAAATAGTTGAGTGAATTATCAATTTTTATGACTCATTTTTATAAATAAAAAAAATCACACAGCTGTTCTCAAAAAATTTCAAAAATCGATATCTATTCTCAAAAAATTAATTTTTGTTTTGGAAAGAAAAATCAAAACCACAGCTGTTCACAAAAAAAAATTACAAAAATTTCGGATATATATTTCATTTATTTAATTTTTGAAAAAAAAATATCAAATATTAAATTTTTTGGAGAAAAATTTATAGGTCCATAGCTATTCACAGAAAATTAGATTAAAATTCTAATAATATTTTTTTTTTTTTTTTAAATAATTCAAATGCTACATTTTCTATTAAAAAAACAAAAGAGTTCTTAATTGGAGGGTGGCTACAGCCCCTCCATCCAACCCCCTGTGGATGCAGACTTGTAAAATATTCTTTCAAAATCTCAAGTACCCACTGGAGTGCCTCCAAGTACCCCAAGAGATAAGTATATCCCCATTTGAGAACTAATGCTTTAAATTCTCATTTTTTAGGTGTTCCTTATCGTATAATTTCTGAGCTCAACAAGGACTTACAATTACAACTCTGTAACAAATCCTCAAGTTTACTCTCAGTCTTTTATGACACACGCGTGTGTTAAATCAAGTTCTGAATCTACTCAGGATTAAATAATAATAATTTTTGTTCAGAATTAATCTATTCATTCTTCATTAGACCAATTCCAAAAAAAACAGGAGAGCTAAAAAATAAACGCAATTTACATCATAAGGGATGGCAGATTGCCTCAGCTGACTCCTCATTTCGGCGACGTGTCGAGGCCGTAAACAAAACCTCCAGGTTTTTCTCCGTCCTTTATGAGCACACAAAAGGATTGTTCAATCAGGTTACGAATATAATTGATTGTAGTAGGATGTAGTAAGTTCACTACTCAGGAGTTAAATAATCATGACAACAATTGAGGAATAAAAAAAATCATTCTTCAGATTACCAATTCCAAATGAGCAGGACAGCTAAAAAATACACATAATTTACATAACTACCTATAATTAATGTTGAGTCCGTCATTATTTAGGACTGAAGACTACAGTCCCGTCTAGTTCGGTCTCGTAAATTTCAGTCCTGAACAGGATTATACCCGTTCACTCTTTCTCCGTTCAGTCGTTCATTTTGTAAAAACTTTCCGTTCGCCGGTCATTTTTGAATTTTTATTTATTCATTTAATATTTATCTTGTATAAAAGTCCCACCTAAAAAAAATACTCATTAATATATAATTAATATAATATATTTTTTGTTTCGTAATACATAAAAATGAGCCTCAAGGGTGTAGATTACTAAAAGCAAAACAGGCAATTCCAGGGGTCCTAAAATGATGATCTCAATTTTTATAAAATGGTGTCCAATTTCTTCAAATTATTTTTGTTTTTTTTTAATATCCTAAAAATAGAGGCAGTACTTTTATTAAAGGCAACCTCCAATTTATTTTTCTGAGTTACCTTATTCAATGAAAGGTTGATCAGTGAGATAGACAATATAGGGGAAATGCTAAGTGGGCTGTTCATTCAGGGGTACCAAAACGGGTGCGAAGAAAAAAAAAGGTGACCCCGAACCTAACCCCACTTTTGGGACGAGCTTAATTTTTACAAAAACTATCTTTGAGCCAAGTTGCGCCCATAAAACTAGGGTCTGGTCAGTTATTAATTGTCAGGCCCAGTTGGATTTCATTTTTTTATTTTCCTGGCATTTTTTTTGGAAAGGCCTCTGACTTATTTTTCCAAAAGTTTGTACATTCCTTCTTTAAGCTCATCTCTGATATACCCACAGTGGTCTCCAGGCTGGTGAATTCTGTTTTTATTATTATTAGAGACATTTATGCAAGACTTTGGGGTGGAGGGGGATGCTTGCCGTGTGAGATGATAAAATTAGTTCGAATCACTTGTCTATATTTTGTCAATCCATTGCTTCGTTTAATTGCACAATTTGCTGGAAATCAATCATCTCAATATAGCCTTCAAAATTACAAATGGGGTGTACTGGATCAATTACAAGATATAATGGACTTAAAAACATTGACTTATCTAAAATATTGTAGAGTTTCTATTTAATTTATTGCTGAGGCGTACATCAAATTTGACCCGACAGCAACACCTTTAATATTTATTACTACAGAATATGAAAGTACTTTGTTTTAATTTTTAACATCTCTTTTAATTCAATAATTATCATTTATTGTCTGGAGAGCGTGAGAAGATATTCGTATACTCGAATTTCATACACCAAAATCTGTGATCTAATAAAGTAGGATATTCCAATAAAACAACACAACGTTCTTAAACATCAAGAGAATTGAATTAATTTTTCAGGAATTACAGAGTTCAGTCTTGTGTAAAAGTCGATATTTTAAAGCCCTATAATTGATTTGTATAATATGAAACTCGAGTATATGAATATCTTCCCACTCTCTCCAGACAATTAATGATAGATATTGAAAAAAAAGGAGATATTAAAAATTATTGAAAAGTATTTTCATATTGCGCAGTAATAAAGATTGAAGGTGCTAATGTCGGGTTAGAATTTATGTACTTTGGATGAACCGATTAAATAAAAACTTTACAAGATACTAAATAAATAGTTGCATTAACGTCCATTATACCTTTTATTTGATGCATTACAACTTATTTGGGATTTTGAAGGCTATCTTGAGATGACTTATTTTCTAGTGAATGTTGCAATTAATCAAAACAACGGATTGAGAAAAAAAAAGACTTAATAAACTATATTTTAGCTCAAACGTAATAATTATAATTAAACCTATAATCCAGAAAAAAATATGTAGTAATCATCGGAAAAAATATTCAAAAAGCTACCTCTTATGAACAATAAGAAAATGAACGCCGTTCATATTTTTTCCGTTCGTCCTTCAAAAAATGAACGGAAAGAGTGAACGCCGTTCTTTTTTCCATACAGTGTCCAAGCCTTTTAAGAATAAGTTCTAATACCTTCTAAAACCGACAGTCTTAAGGACCGGTCTCGAGAACTGATAGGACCGGCTCTAATAATGGACTGGACCGAATAAATAAGAACTGGCACAACCCTATTAAAATACATAGTTATTCAATCTTATTCTTTTTTAGTCCCTAACAACGTATCATTAATTATCGATCGATCTCTTTTCTTCTAATAAACTATAAAATGAAGCATAAAAACTGGGAGCAGCACTGATAAGAAAAAAGTTTGAATATATTATATATATAGGGTAGACTGGAATAGAGATAGGACGGATCTTGGATCCGGATCCGAAGTACCTGGGTACAGTACCGGAGGCGTACTCAAAATTATATTTTTAGAGGGCTTGGTTTTTGGATTTTTTTGAGAAAAAAAATCCAAAAATTTTAATTTTTTGTAAAGAACAGTAGATTTCTGAAATTTTTTGGAGAAAAATTTATAAAATTCACAGCTGTTCCAAAAAATTTTTTGAAAAAAATTTCAAATATTAATTTTTTTTTCACAAAAATTCTACTGATTTTTACAAAAAATAAAATTTTTGGAAAAAATATTTTATTTTTGCGAAAAAATTTTCAAATATTAAATTTTTTGAATAAAAATTTATAGCTATTTACTGAAAATTAAATTTTTTGGAACAAAAATAAATCAAATTTCAAATATTAAATTTTGTAATAAAAGAAAAAAATCTTTTTTTGGATCGGGGTGCTACAGCTCCTCCAACCCCACCCTTGAGTATGCCTCTGAGTACCGGGTCGTTCTGGTAAATCCACACCACCATTAACTGCATCCTGATAAATAAGAAAAGTCAATAGAGGTTTCAAATTTTATTTACAAGTCCTAATAATATAAAAGAAAAAATTCATTTAATTTATCCGCCATCTTCACCAATCATTCATTCCATACGATGGCTAATGGATTTGCAAGCCTTGAATACGTCTGCAGGGGAGACTTTGAGTACTTGATGATGGAGGCCTTGAAGGAGTCCATAGTCTTGTGTGAATATCCTAATCACTAGTTTATTCAATATTCTAATTAGTTGAAGATTATTCAACTAATTTTTAAATGCCAACATGTACAGATTGCTCATTCAAGTTAAAAATTGTATACAATCTATTATGAAAGGTTTGGCTAATTTTTTTTTGTTTGTTTGTTTTTTTCTTCCTTTTAACTATCAAGTTATAGAAGCCCTACTTTCTATGTCAAATGGTGCCGTTTTCCTTGACAAATTGTTTAATAAAATAAGATATTCATTATATTATGAAACTCATTTATACTTTTTTAATATTTTTTTATATGACGCATAACAATAAAGTTTTACTTCATACGGAAACCTTTGAACGCAAAATGGGGGGTGGGGGGCATCTTTCCAAAATGGATTTATCTACGTTCATTTCTATTGTCAAGACGTAACTTTTCCGAGGGTTAAACCTTTGCTATCTCAATTTTTGTTTAGCACAATATCCTTTAAGGTACATTTTTAAACATTTTGTGTTCTTTTCGTGTCTAATAATTATTTAATAGCAAAAAATAATAATTATGTATTTTTTATGATCGCACTTATCTCTAAGTAGAATGTATGTATGTACTTACTTCGATATTCATTGTATGAAAAAGGCTCAAGTGCATTTGCATACAAACGATACATATGCTAAATATCTATGCAAATGGTTCATACAAGGTATAATATGTAATTAGATAGACTCCTGTGTGTGTCGCACTTGGGTTAACAAATTGAATTAATTAATTAGTTCATAAATATACAACATATGAAGAGAAACAAACAAATGAACACTTGCTAATCAAATAAATTTATAGTTAACTAGTTAAACAGAGGAAAAAAAACAAAAAAAAATAAGATACCGAGTAATTAACTAAATAATTATGGAATTTCCACAAAATGAATACTATAAATAGATGTGTATCTGAGCTCTCTTAATCATTAATGTAGCCGCCCTTAGTGACAATGATGTATTCCAGGCAGAAGGCCTGGCAACCGCTGCGGGTGTAGTCATGTGTCATGGCGTCCCAGTGCTGGCTAACAGTGGCTTAGATGACTTGTTTGGATGACAGACACTGCAAGCCTTATCCTCAACATACACCCAAAAGGTGTAGTATAGGGGCTTGGCATCAGGGGTGTACAAGGGTCAAATGTATCAAAAAAGAGTTCAAAAGACTAATTCAAAAGGGTCTTGCAACGGAGGAGATGGATTTCTATTATTGCTGGTGTCAAAAGTTGTATTTCTACAAACACAAGACTCACTCACTTATTTATAGCTCTCTGGACAGTCTGGTGTTAAACCCAGAGATCTCAATGATGGGCTCTCATAGACTTGAGAGAATATGCCTGGGTTGTTTTCTTTACCTCCTCCAGATCCAGTTTCGCCTTTTTTTACAAAGCCCTTCTTCCTTTCCAACGTTTGAGACTGGAGACGCCCAACTGCTTAGAGTGTGCCAATGGAAATTTGTTGATCACGTTCAAGAGCCATTGTCTCGACGTTTACGTAAGCTAGATAGCTCAGGTTTTTTTTTTTTTTTTTTTTTTTGGTACCTAATTGTTTATGCTTTAATAAATCGAAATATCAATTAATTTCAATCACTCAAACTTCATTAACTATTGATTTAATAAATGTTCAGATTTCAATGGACCACGCGGTAAAGTAAATTTATTTATACTAACAGATGGTGGCCGCGTTACAGAGCTGAATAGAGGGGAATAGAAACAAAGAATGAAGGGAGAAGAAGAGAGACAGATATAGAAAAAGAGAGGCAGAGACAAGAGGGGACATATTGAAAGAGAGAATGAAAATTTTGCGAATTTTTTTCCTCATTTTCCGTCAAAAACAGCCTCTTGATGAACATCTCGTAACAATGTGCTGGGTAATTTTATATGTAGGTCTACTTGCTAAATTTCAGAGCAATATGTTGTACCGTTCATGAAAGAAGCAAAAACAAAACAGACTTTAAAATATATATTTGTCGTAGTACCCGGCAAAGCTCGGAAAAAGTAGGAGTTGGCTAAAAACACAAATTTTTCTTTAATAATATAGAAGTTAAATCAATCCCCTTAAAAATATTTAACAGTTGTCAACAAGAAAAATAGAAAAGACTAACTGCCAAATGTTTTTTTTCAATTTTTTAATTTCCCTTCAGATAGTCGAGGTTCAGAGTGGATAAAAAACCAATGGTGACTACCTTTTGTTGCTAAGACGTGTTTCATCTTATATATATATATATAAATAAATAAAGCTCTATGATGTATATGATAAATATATTATAATTTAAGAAATAAGAATGTAGTAAAAAGTACTACTTGAAGTGAGAATGAGGTGTGAGCACTCATAAAGGACAGACAGACAGACATGAACTCTATTTTTTATAGGTTTATACAGATAATGACAACATAATTTCAAAATTATTTAAAAGTTTATTCAGGGAGGATGTATGCACTTGTAATCACGGACCCGGCAGGAATAGACACTAAGAGAGACATACATAAGAGTAAATTTTCTCCCTCTCCGATTATTTAAAAAATTACACCCAAAGTTTGAGGCTATTGACTGCCTTTAAATGGGTAGTTGCCTTGTTTCATATTTTGTTGATAAAGGAGGAGGAACCTGAGATGTTGATCCTGATAAATTATTTTTATATATACCCGCAAATCTATATATAGATATTCATATAACCTAAAAATTATAATTAGACACCATAAACTAACATTGTACGTTATGAATTTACAATCTTTGAGCTGCGCCCTTTTTTTCTTCAAAGCATGTTACTTGCACTTATTATTATATTTCTATAAAACTAACTTCATTTAAACACATTCCCGGAATGATAATTATTTCATCATATATATACCTATTTGTTGCAATTAATCTATATTTGCAGGCATAAATCTTTCAGTTCTGAGTATTATGCAATGTACAATGTGCATCTATTAAGAGTAGTACATGTTTATTCGTAGCTAAGGCTTGGAAATAACTTTTTTTCTATCTTAGGGCAACGGAAATTCCGATTAAGATGTGTTACACCTAATTATTTGCAAATTGATGAATCGTGTTTCCAATGTTGTTTGTTTGCCTCTTCCTCTCCTCATAAATACGCATACCAATATATTAGAGACCAGGGGCGTTGTTAGCTTTCATTATTTGGGGATTTAGCCCTTAAAATTATGAACTCCATTAAATAGTTACTTATTAACTGTCGTTAAAAAATGAGTGGTCACAAGTTTACACTAAAAAATAAAGGAATAGATTCACAGCACATACTTTTGAATAGAAAATTGTCAAATTGAGAGTTCAACAACTACTATCAGCTGCAATGGATGCCTCCACACGTTACCGAAATGAGGAGCAAGCTAAAGCAATATCCTCCATAACCAGGACCTCCCATGCCTAGTGATCTAAATTGAGTGTATTTTATAGCTGGTCCATTTCTATGGAATTGGTAATCTAAAGAATGAATTTTCTTTTCCTTAGCTGTTGTTATTATTATTTAACTCCTGGGGTGTGAACTTCCTTATCTACGGTATTCAATTATAAATTGATTGAATAAGCGTGGATGCTCATAAAAGACAAAGTGTAACCTTGAGGATTTGTTGCGGATTTATTATTGTAAGTCCTTGTTGGAGTAGAATCGCGGATCGACATCAGAGTAATTCTTACGAATGTCCTTGTTCCTTTCCTTATTCCCCTCCTCTCATGTCACAGCTGATTGTAGCTGATCAAATGAAACGTCATGACAGCTAAGCTGATCTTCTCCAAAACATTCTTGAAATTGTCAGGGTTACCATGTTGATTTTCAGCTTCTTCTTTAAGAGGCCCAAAATACATGTGATTTTCATCACTACCCATGTCTCCCCGAATTTAATTTATAAGAAGATCTACCCAGGCTAAAGCATTAAACCCGAAAATGTAATGTTCTAATTCAGCCTATTAAATTTATGGCTGTTTCGACGTTATTAATACTTAAATAAATAATCCACAGAATAAAAAAGAAGGAAGATTCAAACTATATAGCAATATTTAATTGATTTCTATGATTTATCTTCAAAATGTTGCATCTCTGTTTTAAAGAAACCCCTTTTTTTAGGTATTGCAGTTTGAGAACCACTGATCTATATGCATAGAAAAGTTGGGACTTAAAACTTGGAGTAGCGTTTAATTACAATTTTGTCACCTTTATTTTTAAATACGAGGTTTCATCACTCAATCAAACGACAGCTGAAACAAAAATAAACAAGTTATGTTTTTATCCCATGTGTCTAAGAGTTAAAATGTAGGAGTATTGACGCTGGTAAGAAATGTGAGGCCCTTTTTTGTGTATTATTGTTGAAATGACATTTATAAAGATGCATGCAATGAGGGATTTCGTGTCAACACTCAGCCATGTTCATGAAATATCTTGACCTTTTGGAGTGATTATCCTACTCAGTAGATACTTATTTTTTTACTTTAAGGGCATGACTGAGTTAAAAGGCAGGATCTACTTATGTGTACTTTATAGATGGTGTTGTTTTGATTAATGCCTTCAAGGTGCAGACATCCAAAAGGGTTGTTGTAGGATATCTATTTAAAATTCCAGCTGTATCGCGGAGTGCCTGTACATGTTATCAAGTTACGTTACCAGTACACGTATGTAATAAGTTTGCATTTTGCACAATTACCTCTATAATGTCATAGATTAATTATTCAATTAGAATGTCAAAGATTCTTTGGGAATACTTAAATATAACTAATTAGAAGAGTAGGTGTAAGTACCTATTTGAATACATATCAATTCTATCACCCTATGAAAATTGTAGTGTACTGCGAACACTACCAACAAATGGAAGTTACGGACCGGAGCAAAGCCAATAAGAAGACCTTTAGATTGGGGGTACAATCATACATTAAATATATATATATATATATATATTCTGTAAGGGATTAATACTAAAAGGATGTACATAGACATAACTACTGAAATGTATAAACACGTAAACTCTACTTAATAAAAAGGCACATTACTATCTATTTAAAACAAATCCCTACGTCATGAGATAAAAGTAAATAAAAGACAATACATAACAAAAATCGTGTGTATATTTGGCATGTTAAATAAAAGAAACTGAAAATCAACATGGCCGCCATGAAAATGTGAAGAGTGTTTTAGAAGAGAGGACCTTAGCTATCAGTACTAATAATTAGAGATGGATTTTGTATAAGAGCGTGAGGAGAAGGCTGAAGGGAGACAAATGATACATCTGAATTAAGATTCTTGTTAATATCAGCTGCCTCTTTTATTAATTTTGGAGGGAGAAAATGAATTACTGTTATAAAGAGGAGAATTTTCTCAATTTAAAATGGGATTAGTACAGTGAAAATAACATAATTATATTTAAATTCATATGATTTATTTTATTATGGATTGTAAATCAATTTAGACCAAAGATAGGTGAGGATTCTTCTTTCAGAGGAAGATGTTAATACACCCACGACTTATTAAATAATGAACAAAAAAGAAGAAAGAGCAATTGCATCAACCGTTTTTCCTTTTCTAATTGCTATACTTAGTGTTTTTCTTCACTAACTTCACTTTTCATGTATTATACATGATTGTTCATAATATCTGCGTAACCTACATACATAGAGCTACTAACTATCCCTAGTTAGAAAGGATTTATCTATAAATTAGAAAGTATTTGTCCAATAGGGATCATCAAACTTTTTGACAAGTTATTCCAACTCATGAATGGCTTCCAGGCAGCGGCGGAAGACCTGGCACCCTCTACGGATGTAGTCCTCAGTCATGGCGTCCAAGTGCTAGTTGGGAGTGGTTTTGAGGACGTCAGTGTTTGGAGGACGGACGCTGTAGGCCTTGCCCTCGACATGCACCCAAAACGGTGTAGACAAGGGGGTCGGCATCAAAAGGGTCAAAAAGAGTTCGAAAGGCTAATTCAAAAAAGTCTTGCAACGGAAGAGTTGGGTTTCTGTCATTGCTGGTGTCAAAAGTATCCTCTCTACCCTCGAAAGGCTATTTCCACCCACTATTTTTATCCTGTTGTGAAACCCCGAGATCTCTTGCATGGGCCTCCATGGACTTGAAGGGATTTGACTGGGCTATTTTCTTTATCTCCTCCGAGTCCATTTTGGCCTTTTTGACAGAGCCCTTCTTCCTCTCTAACGTTTTCAACTTACTCATGGCATAGACAGTGGTCCTGGAGACGTTCAACTGCTTAGAGTGTGGGCATGGAAATTCGTCCATCACGTTCATGTGTCATTTTATCGACTTGTACGTAAGCGAGAGAGCTAAGGGTTGCTTTGTTTTGTATCTAATTGTTTATTCTTTAATAAATCGAAATATGAATTAATTTCAATCCCTCTACTTTGATTAATTATTCAATTAGTAAGTATTCAGATTTCAATGGATCAGCCTTATACTTTTTGAACACTCACACTTGTATTTGGCCAATATTAACATCCCATAATGAGTACTAATTACAACTTGTTTCAAATATGAAATAAAGTTTCTGAGTCACACAAAATTATATATCAGGATATAATTGCATCATCATTAAATTCAATTGTAAGTGTAGAGATAATTTAATCAAGATTACATGGTAATTAAATGAAGAGTCTTCTTTAGCGACATTCCTTTAAGAAATGGATGCCTATTGACTGTTGAGTAATGGAATGTTCAAAATGGAGGGGGATTTATGTTGAAAAATTAAGACATGTTTGACGTTGTTACACCTACGTTCTTGCATAAAGGATTTGAGCATTTTTGGGGTTATGTCTAGCTTCATTGTTTACATATGAATGGTTTGTACATTCATAATGATCAAACGAAACCGAGCCGGTCAATACTTTTTCTAGAAGTGATCTAAAGTACATCATTAAAGCAGTACAATTAAAATTGTATCTTTTTGATGTGGTTGCTTTAGGAGACTCCTCTCTTTCACAACAGATCGACACAAATTATAGACGACTTTTATGGTAGAAAAAGTCGTGATTTGTACTATTATAATTATTTATTTCTAATAGGTATTCTTAATGATAATAATACTAATAAATTTTGTTGGTAAAAATGCATCTCAGATCTATAATTTTGTGGAGAGATATACTTTAAATTATATCAAGTCATGAATTCAAATAAAAAAAACCATTTTATGGGAGGATGGTCTGAAAAGTTTCCGACCTAGGAGAGATACAAAACACTCCTTTTGTTTTTGGCTCAATTACTCATAGAAATTGTGACTTGACGCGTCAAAATTTTAACACAACAAGCTTTTATATTTCTGCCATATGGTACACCTGAATTGTTAACACCAGCAGCCTATTTTATTATTTTGGAGGGAGAAAATGAATTAATGCTGTAAAGAGGTGAACATTCTACAATTATAATAGCAAAATATAGTTAAAGAGCATCCTTGTGGCAGATTTCTGGACCTACACAAACAATGAAACTAACTGGACCTTTGTTCATAAATTATTATATTCGAGTTTCATTGAAGTTTTTTTTATTTTTTTATTTTTTTTTCAATTGGTAATCTGAAGAATAAATTTTCTTTTCCTTAGCAGTTGTCATTATTATTTAATTCCTGAGTAGTGAACATCCTTTCCTATATAGATTCAATTATATTCAAAACCTGATTGAAAATTCGTTTGTGCTCATAATACGAATGGAGCGTAAACCTGAGGATTAGTAGCAGAATTATAATTGTAAGTCTTTCTTGGACTCTAAGTAGAATTGTATTCGACATCGACAGTGGAATAATTCTTGCCAATGTCCTCGTTTATTTCCTTATCCCCCTCCTCTCTTGCCACACCTGATCTCCTGCAAAACATTCTTCAAATTGTTAGGGTTACCAATGACTACTAGAAGAAATTGCAACTTGTACAATTTGCTTATACAAGCTGTAACTTGTACAGACATCGCAACATGTACACAACATATACACTGGCAAGAAAAAGTTTGGGAAAAATACTTTTTCGTCATTTTCATCAATGTTTATGACTTTATCGATATTGTTACTTTAACCCGATGAAACTGATTATGTAAAAAATAGATTTATAAAATATTTTTTTAATTATTTGTCTCTAAAAGTCCAGCTGATTTGGCTAGGCTTAATTTCATATGCAATATTTTTCTCTGTATGAGATATTGCTAGTTAATTCCTTCAGAATGGTTATCATTCTATCCTGATGACGCAAGCCATTCCTTCTGCACAGAGAATAATTGGAAGGAAGTTTGTTTTTAACAGGACAACGACCCAAAACATACATCCTTGAAAAACAAAGAAGCCTCTCACATGTTATCTATTATGGATTGGCCAGCTCAATCTCCTGATATGAACCGAATAGAGCTATTGTGGGGACACCTAGACAGAAAAGTTCGTGAAAAGTGCCACACAAGTAAGAATCTGTTGTGGAACATTTTGAAGAATGCTTGGAATGATATCAAACCTGCCTATCTTGAAAAACTTACAGCAAGAATGCTCAAAGTCTGTAAAGCAGTTAAAGTGGAAAAGGGAGGATTTTTGGATGAAGCTCAAATTTAAACAAAAATACTTAATTTTTTTTACAAATAAATGTTTATACCCATATTTCAGCTTAATTTTTCTTCATTTTATTAGCCTAATTACTCTGTTGCCTTATGATCAAGTCATAGGTAGTTAAAAAAAAGTGAAATTCCCTTTTTTTCTTGCCAGTGTATATGTACACATATTGACTATTGTAGGTCCCCGGTAATTTTGCCTTAAACTATTTTACCTCGGGATATTTTGCCTTAGGAAATTTCGCCAAAAAACCATTTTGCTCGAAGAATATTTTGCCATCATATATAAGTAACTGAGGCTTATACGTCGTTATTGGCTATTTTTGGTTGAAATTAATGTCTCCTTTGAATGATCAAAATCAAAATATGTAATATTTATTACAATAAAATGCATTTAATGCGTGTTTCCTCTTGAAATAATGATGAAATTATGCTCTTGCCTCTTTGTATTCTTGTTTCTCAATCCAGGAGTCTTTTCTAGTATGAATATTTCATCATGTCTAATGTTAATTACTAACGGAGAAGTGATTAGCAATGGTTTTATTCGAGTTTTTCTCGTATTTTTTTATTTTTTATTATTATACTAATTTTATTATCTACTTTGTCTACATAGTGAAATTTTGTTGGTGTAGTTATTGAAATTTTGTGACATGATTCTATCATATTTTCAGCAGAAAACAATCATTTAATGCCTTTTAAAGTAAGGACATGACATATTTTGATTAAAAAATTCCAAGAAAACATCAATTTTAATCAAAAATAACAAAATTGACCTATAAATCTCATTTATATATATATTAAGGGGAAATATCTTTGAGACAAAATAGGTTAAGGAAAAAGTACTTTGAGCTCTATTGTATACCATACGATCTGAATGTATTTTGACAACTTTTTTTGGTGCATTAAAAACTGGATTATACACAAAATTGATAACATAATATTTCTTCTACGAATAAGAACTCACAAATTACTTTTATGTGTATGTAAATTGAAAATATAGATAGATATATGTATTTAGATCATTCTAATAAATTTTATAATCAAAGGCATTGTCAGACATGTATATCTGTTTACTCATCACGTTACACATTTAACATACAAATAGATTAAGAGTTATGACTTTGTTTATTACGAACAAATGACTTTTTTTCTTCTTTGGCAGTGACAATTATGGATTCGACCATCCCTTCATTAGGGTGCATGCTTGTTATATCAACCTTCAATCAGTTTAATCACCCATAAAAATGATTTCCTATAAGTTAAATGCATTAATATACATCGATAATGAAAACCCTATAAATTACTTTATTCTTAGAGAAGCAAAAAGTCTCTAAGGAATTAAGACCTTTCATTGATGGATCCTTTCGCGAAATCACTTTGACCATTTTTCCATTGACAATGTTCCAAAAGAAAAAATCTGTTGAGGAACGACCCCATAGAACCATGCACTCATTTTTCATCAAGAGTCCTCCTTTTTCTATCCTACAATTCACAGATGATAATGGAGTATGGAATAAGGAGGATGTAAGACCCTTCGTACTTGGATGGAAAGAATGTAAGCGTGTCAAGAGTAATGAAGGAAGATAATAGAATAAGTAGAGTGTTCCAGAAGATGTGTTCCGTACAAATGTAATGGACTCAATAGATCTGCAAATGAAGAATAAAATAAGTATCTGTACAACAAAAACAACAAAGAACAATGTAGAGGCTTGATTAAGATTTATGTCAGTCTTTATGCTTATTAGACTTATAAGTATAAATATTCCAGGGTGATTTAGAAAAAAAAAGGGAATCGCATAAATTATAATATATATAAGTTATAACCAAAACCTTACGAGACAAATAGGTATGCAATAATTTAAAAGTTGCGATTTTATCACAACCTACCTTGGTTCAATTAGAAGCAGGAGTGACTTATGAGACCAATTTGGAGTTGTACTAAAATGAGGACTGCATTTATAATGAGCCAAATGGATGCAGCTCTCACTCGCTTCATTTTTTAGAACAAAGGGGATCAAGCCTTCCAAGGATCCATCCTCCTGAAGAATATATATAAAGTGTGAACTCTCTCCTCTCTCGAACCTCTGATATTGTGAAATGGCTCTATCCCCCCTTAGACATATTATTTCATTATCCTCGAGTCGAAGAATTGTTTTCAAATCCTTCAACTCATTTACAAAAAGTGTTTTGGGTCTTTTGGCACTCGAATCTTCAAAGGACTTGGAATTGATGATAGGACTTAGTGGGGCTCGCTTTCTTTTTGTTGATAATAAACTTGGCGATTCAGTTTCCTCTGAATCCTGAGATGAGGGTTCAAAATAGTCTTGGGGTAATTTGAACTCTATTATTGGCGATTGTCTCAATTTGGGAGCTGTGAATATGGGACTCTTGGATTTATTTGAATCAGTTTTTGTAGTTTGGATGGATACGGGGATTGTTTGGATATCTGACTTGGATTTGATTTTAGCAGAGAAGCGAAAGAATTCATGAGGCAAGGAAAAGTCACAACATTCAACTTTTTTTAGTTTAGGACAAACAAATACAAACTTCTTTGTCTTGACACCTTCTGTCGCGGACTTGGAATTTGAAGAAACAACTAATGAGGAGGGTGGCTTAATGTCTTTAGTATCACTCCTCACTAACTTCTTGCTTTTATCCTCTAATTTCTTTTCGATGGCGGCAATTTGTCGAAGAGTTTCTTCAAGACTTTGCCTTGCTGGTGTCATACTAATGTATAATATCTGTAATCAAATAAGGAATAGCATTCAATAAATAAATTAATAGTAATTAAGGCATTCCTAATCATAATATGAATTGAATGTTTTATATATATATATTTCAAGGAAATGTAAAAGAATATCACGAAACGATAAATGAGGTTTAATTAACAAGAATAATATTTAACTTATTTATTCAATAGCAGATTACAAGATGACTCAAACATACACGAACGTGAGAAAATAAATGTGATTTTTAAATGCAGTTATTAAGAAAACGAACAGGGTATAACAAACAAGAATTTAATATTCATAATGATGTTAATTATATGAAACCAGTTCGTTCAATTTGATCTATGGCAAGTGCTAAATTAGTATCAAATAAGTCTGCACGAATGGGCATTTCAAGGGAGTAAAAAAAGGGTTTTTGAGGGCATAGTCGGCATATAGTTCGTAGATTTTATCAAGGAGACTCTCAATCCCAGATGATCCGGATATTTTAGGCTCAGCTACAATAATAAACTTCACTCCAGTGAGCGTTTGATTACAATAGAGTTTAAAGGTATCTGTTTCTAACTCTTTGATGCCAGAAGAGCCAAGCTCAGGACTTAGTTGAACAGCGAGAGCGAAAAAGGGATAAAACATGGAAGCTAAAACGATTTTTTCATTCGTGCTGAGTCTGAAATGAACATGAATAAATATAGAAAGTATTTGTTAAAGCCAAAACTAATTGAATCCTCTCTGAATGATTAATTATAAGTGTATAAAGTACCTTGGACGGCCAAATTTCAAATTTAAAGGAAAGTTCTCTTCTTTTTGAATAAACTCTTTAATTTGCTCCTCGGACATCCCTTCGATAGAGATTCCATTCATGCTGATGAGCACATGACCTGTGGCAATTCCATCTCTAGCCCCAAATTCTACAATCATTTTACGATTTTCGGATATGAGGCGAATATCTAAGGGATAGCCAAAGGTTTTTTCTAGTTCCAAATTATGAACTGTTCCAGAGGATGAGGTATGATCGTAGTCATAAATGAGTCCACCCGACTTTGAAACAATAAAAACGTTGTAAATCCGCGTAGCCATTTTATTCCGAGTAATTAATAATTATATAATATTGTCTCAAGGTTTATAACTTAAGGAGTTCCGAGTTAATATTTTGATGGATTTTTTTTTAATAGCGAAATATGTCCTTCCAATGACTCTATGTTTATTTTATTGCATTCATTTATACAACAGACTGATTATTTTTTTACTATTGCAACCTCGTACTATTGCTTGAGTAGACTTTAACTAAATCTACTGTATTAATGTCATATTTTATTAAAAGCGTATGACATGATTGAATAAACAAATTTTAATTTATCAAATATTTGAAGGAGCAAAAAAGCAGAGACTATCTCCATTAGTTTTAAGATGAGTTTAAGACGGTAAACAAATAAACAATATTTAATAAGGATGTTATTTTATTTATTTCAAAATAAGTTACTTCTCCATATAGTTGACGATTCTTTTCATTTTGAAATCTGTAAAGATTATAGTAAAAAAATATTAGCCAAAATTGAAGCAAGCAGTAATTCTCGGAACTGTACTTTAGTATAACTTAAACACCCTAAAATATCGATGGACCCGCATCTTTCTTTGAGATACGGAGAGAGAAAATCTGTTCTTTCAAATTAGTAGTCTTTGTGTCTAAAATGCTTGCGATATAATCGTAAATTTTTCACTCCCTTCCTAATCTTTCCTTTAAGTATAATAATAGATATTTTTACTATTGAAACATTTTTCAAAGTGAACATAAATATAAATGAAAGAGAAATAAGTAAACAGTAATCGCAAGAAATCATATAATTAAATAATATCTTGGTATAGTATGGATTCAACTATGAAGGAGACTTTCATTTTTAATACGAGTAGGTGGCCTTTGACAACAAATATTGTCTTCCTTTGGATTGTCGGAGTAACCTACTCTACACTTTGAAGGAGAACATTGCATTGTTATCAATTAATTATGAATACAGAATTCCGATCCAATACTAATTAAATACACAATTTTAACTCCTTTAAAAGCCAATTCTTCTTTTCTACTATTATTAGCTACGCGATACTTATACTATTCACCTCAATAGTAGCCAGCAAATATAGTAGGAAGTCCCCATTTAATTTGTTTCAACAGCTTAAAACCATTTGATACCAGCAAATTTCGAATCAGAGATCACGAAGATTCGAACATAATATCGAAATAGGGAATAAGTACTCTAGAGACCATAGTGGATAGTGGATTTTATGACGTAGTTGGACTGCCTTAACTAATATATTTTGTTAAATTTGGGAGTAGTAAAAGAAATTCTTTAATCTTGAAATATTACTAATTATCACGACTCTTGGGCTCGTCGGAGTGACTTTGAGGTTAAGGGAATCTTTTGTATCTTGTTCCTGACAGTGATGCCGATACAAGTTCATCATTTTGAGGGAGACGGTGTTGGGTATCAAGTGCTACGCTTCGAGAATCATTGCCTTTGGATTTGGATCGGGAGTAGTAGTGATCTTGGGCCCGAGTTGAATTCTCTCTCCGTGTGCTTGGACGGTAGCAACTCATCCCCTCTTCTGGGTATCCCGGAGGAATTTGATCCCTCACAAACCTGGTCTACTAAACTGAGTAAAAGGCTCGGAAAGCCCGTGTTTCTCTCCTATAACCTCCCATCCGAAACTTCGGATCCTTTAGCTCAATCCCAAATCCTCAAAAGGCTCTTTGAGGAGCTCAAAGCATTCCCTCACCTATTTTAATCATTCTGAGCTAGCTCCTTCATTCTTAATCTTTGAAATGAGGAGACGAACTGTTGGAGTCGGGGCCATCCAACGGAAAAAGTTGGATGCAGAGCGCTTCAAAGACAAAGGCTCTCAACTCGCAGAAAATGAATTCGCAGAAATGAATAAACAAATGGAGACCTTTCGTAACAAGCTGGAGGAATTTGCTCAGAAACATACATCAGATATCAAAAAGGATCCGGCTTTTAGAAAGCATTTTCAAGTACATTGTCATGCCGTATGCCTCTTTTGCAAAATTAAACTATTATTTATCTCTTTTAGGACATGTGTGCCTCCATTGGCGTGGATCCACTTGCCTCAGGAAAGGGTTTTTGGTCCGAGATGTTGGGTGTCGGAGACTTTTATTACGAATTGGGTGTTCAAATCATCGAAGTATGCATGGCGTCCTCTCATAAAACTGGAGGACTCATAGAGTTGGAAGTCCTACGGAAAAAGGTAGCTCTCTCACGAGGAAAAAAGAGTCAGGAAATTTCTTCAGATGATATACTACGTGCCATTAAAAAGCTCAAAATATTGGGAAATGGGTTTACAGTGATTCCTTTGCAATCTGGCCGGTCCTTGATTCAATCCGTCCCTGGTAGTGTGTTCTTCATTTATTTTATGAATTATTATTAATATATGCTCAATCACTCATAGGAGAAATGTCCATGGATCAAACTGCAATTTTGCAGTGTGCTGAAACAAATGGGGCGTGGATCTCTTCTTCTATCGTAGAAGCTGAGCTAGGATGGAGTTCATCTCGCTCTCAACACGTATTAGATCAACTAATTAAGGAAGGGATTGGATGGATTGACGAGCAAAACGAGAATGAGCCTGCCTATTGGATCCCTAGTATTTTTACTAGTCTCTCTTCACTTTGACATAGTAACTCAACTCTTTCAAATTATGACTATGAATCCATTATAATATTATATATCAATAAACTAAGTTGTCAAATATATATTTATTAATTATTAGGATCCTTAATAACATTTTGGTTCCTAATAGAGGATTGAAAACAATGATTTGTTCGTATAGTTATAACTTTGACCCTGAGTAAATGAATAAGGAGAACATGTGTTAATTTTATTCTTTGAGTGGTAGGTGCAATTTCTGTTCATCTTATTTCTAAAGCTATGTGCCTAGGTGTAAGCCATTTCAATCTCAAAGGGGGAATGAAATTAAGGGAGGCGCCAAGAGGAATGCAAGGCAGTTAGGCAGGAGAAGCTGGCAGTAGGGAGTTAAAGAGAAAGAGACAGCTAGTGGAAACGTCATCCGCTGATCAAGCTGAAAATTTAACTTAAATTTTTGTTGGTTTTCTTGATAAGTTTCCTAGTTCAATTATCCTTGATGCTTCGCCATGTCTTGGGACAATTATAATGGTCAGGATTACTACGGATCCCATGATCCAAATGAGCAGTATGCGGGGTATGAAGATCCTCAACAACAAGGATATGATCCCAATTATTACGGGGCTCCAGGTGCTGGTTACTACAATCCCAATGATTACTATGCGACGCAACAGCAGCAGCAACAACAAGTGAGACTCGGAAGAGGTTCCAAAGTAGTCCTTTAGCTAATAATATGTTTACTTGTAGCATACTTCGAACGCTCCATTAGGTCCCGGTCAAGTGGGAGAATTTTTGCAATCCAACCCAATGATATCTGGGATGGCCATGGCTTATGGTCAGGAGTTTGTGGGCAAAGGCAGTGCTGAAATACAAAAGAATTGGGATAAGTACATTAATTTGGAGGTTTTACGCTATTACTTCGCAGTGGATACGGCCTATGTAGCCTCCAAGCTTCGTATTATTCTTTTTCCATTTACCAAATCTAACTGGGCCAAGTCCTTTTCCGAAGAGGGAGGCCCTGTTATGCCTAAATGTGATGTTAACGCCACCGATCTATATATACCATTAATGTCCTATGTTACCTATATCCTTGTATCTGGATACATCAGTGGTCTCATGAATGCTTTTACTCCAGATGGACTCGCTACAACGGCGTATTCAGCCCTTCTCTGGCTTCTTCTCGAAATGGGGATTTTTTATTTCTCCTCTTTTATCTTCAACATTCCTTCGGACTTGTCTAAATGGGATGTTTTAGCATATAGCTCTTACAAATATGTTGGAGTCGTACTTCTCTGTCTAATAGGACTTATTGGCTCCAGACTCATTTATTATCTATCACTGATCTACACATCCATTGCAGTCATGGTCTTTTTAGCTCGGAGTTTGAAACGACGGATAAATCCTGAGCGTGGGGGGGTTGGAGGATCTAATACAGCCGGCAAAATGTATATCCTTCTCTTTATAACCGGAGTGCAACCCTTCTTCCTCTGGTGGTTCACGTTCTCGTATGTTATGGTTTAAATAATACATCACTAATTCTCCTTTTTTATAAACTACAAAATCAATTTTTTTTAATCAAGTACATACATTTTTCGGGTTGTTATTTAAAAAAAAAAAAAAAAACCTTTTCGTGATGACTTCATAACTAAAGTTATTCGTGGCTAAGTCTCTAGACCATTCAAGAAATTTGATAGTTGATTAATTAATTATTTTTATATGTTTATCAATCTACTTATAATATTCTTCGACTTATTTTGAAAATTATACATTAGATTCCGTCGAGAAAATATATTATTTAATTATGAAACGTCATCTGCAATATTGTTGTTTAATTAAATCTCAATTTCTTCTTCATTGTTTATTTATTGTTATAGTAAGTATTTTTCTAATTTGGTAAAAAATTTCGCGAAATAAACAATTAAGTCAATTAACAATTCATCAGAATATTTTTTTTTTTTTTTATAATTATAAAAGTTCTTATCTATGTAGCTATGTTTGAGGGGGGAGGATAGTTTGAGTGTTATTTCCTGGATTATATGGGATTTCATTTGAAAGGTAGGTTGGTTGAGAACCCCCTGCTGCTGGATCTGATCCCTGGTGGACGTGTGGGTTATGAATAACACTAAAACGATGCCGAACTCCTCCTTGCTTAAAAGAGCCTTTTTTAGATTGACTTTGTAGTCCGGCAGTAATATTGGATGTTTGTCCTCCTAGACTACCCTTGCGCTCATCAATAAGTTGCTCATTTAAAACTTCTCCATTTATATCTACGTTTGATACCTGTATATTTGGATTTATTCCTTTTTGTAATGGGCTACTTAGGTTTTCGGCTCTCAAACTTTTTTCTTCTACAACATTTTCCTTTCGTAGTGGTTGGTTGTAGCTTAGTCTAGCGGATTTGAGCTCCTTGGTCTCATCCACGGGGTTGTTAATATTATGAATTTGTTGAGAACCTTCGTTCTTCTCCGGTAGAATTTGTGGATTAACTGGATACAAAGAAGGGATTCCTCTTTGTGTGAGATCTCCTGATGGAACTGCTCCTTGTTTCAAGACCCCCGTCCCCTCGATATTACTTAAAGTCTGAGGAAGTTGACCAATTGGACCATAATATTTTTGTCTTCTTCCTCCAACAACTGGCAATGAATTATTATTGTTAACTTTTTGCATCTGTCCTAAATTCGTATCCTCTCTATAATATTTATCACTCGGCAAATCAGATACCTGTTCTAACAATTTAGCATCATTACCATACAGATTTCGATCATGATACTTTTTTTTAACTTTATCATACACTCGAAGATTATTTGAATTACGAGGCTGAGCAAGTGGGGAAGCCCCGCGTAATCTTTTGCGACCTTTTAAACCATGACTCTTTTTCAGAAATTTCTGATCAAGTACTTTCTGAAAGAGGCGTTCATTAACCAATTCATGCTTTTGTTTAATATCTTCGCGATAGGATCCATGGTATGACTCTTCATCATTACTTTTAGAGAGTTTGTCTTCCATATGGTGGGATCGTCGTTGTAACTTTTTGTCATCATCCAAATGTGTACTCTGTCGTAGTTGATTTTCATTTATTGGTTCAGAATCTTTATAGACCATTTTAGGGGGGATGGGAATTTTTATTTTCCAAATCATCTTGAATTCTGTGATGATGGTTATCTTTGTGCGAAATTTCTTTATACCTATGCCGCTTATTATTCCCCAGTTGATCGTTCATGTATCTGTCTTTTTCATGGTAAGATCTGAGCGACTTCCCTTCCTTTCCGGATATAGATACATTTTGATTTTCAGGTTTTAACCCTCCATAGTAATGTTTATTGTTCATAGAATTGGACCTTTCCTTTTCCAAACTATTTTCCTCTGAATAAAGGCGATATTTGCCGTCATATTCTTTTTCGTCATAGTAACTTTTATCATGATCTTCTGAAATGGGGTGTATTTTTTTACTACTATGTCCATAATCATCCTCCACATAGTCAGAATCTTGACGATATCGTTCGTCCGAGAAATCATCACTTAGACTGTTCTTTCTGTCACTGTCCAAAACTGGCTCTCGTTTATTGTGCCTATGAGAAGAGTGATGATACATTCCGCCTCCACCATCGTCTGGATCATATCCCCTTTTGTTGTATTTATCTCTGTCATGGAAAGATATTCTATTTTGACTACGGTCACCATGCTTATTTTCAGATAAATCACCATTTTGAGGGTATCTTTCGTTTTCCTCCAAATCTGGTTCATGTTTATAATTTTTATCATAAGAATGATGTCTGCCATGTTCATCTTCTTGCTTGCGTTCTCTTTTGTAATGTTTATCTTTCCTTGAGTTAAATTTTTGTTCTAATCCCTTATTGTGAAAATTATAATCATCTGCATAGTCTGAATCATACTGATAGTCTTCATTGTCTGAATTATTGTCTCTTTGACTGTAATTTTCTTCATTTTCTAAATTTGACTCCCGTCCATAATTATCATTTTTATCATATCTATCAGAATGGTCATTTATTGAGCCAGGTCTTTCATGGTAACGTCTTTTACTTAATTTGGATTGATATAATTGTATCTTATGCTTTGAAATTTTAGGAGTACGACTCTTAACTTTAGAAGCTTCTTCTCTAAATTTATTTTCATATTTGTGATCAAATTGGGATTGATCATCAATGATATCCAATTTATCCTTAAAATTTCCATGTTCTTCTAATTGCTCATTATATTCTTTGTTAAGACTTGCATCCTCATTCTGGACAGAACTATGTTTAATGTAGTCTTTTTCCTCTTCTTCAGATTCTTGTTTATACTCGTCCTCTTCAGACATTTGTATGAATTTTTCTTTTTCATCTTCCGTAGATTCTGATCCAGAGTTCTCGTACTCTAAATCTTCATACCCTTCTCTAAATGTACCGTTACCTTCCTCTTTAGATTCTAATCTATAGTTATTTTTATATTCAGACTCTGGTTCGAAGCCCCTTTTATTCGTCTCTACATTTGATTCTTGTATAAAACTATCTTTAGCAATGGGGTCAGATCCTCTATCTAAATTTATATTCTTATGTGTATCAAATTGTATATTAGGATCAGTTCTTAACTCAGTTTGTTCATTATCCTTGTTAAAAGGCATACTTGAGGGCTTTATGTGGCTAGCTTCATAATTAGATGTGAGGGATGAAGAAGGAATGTATGAATTATAATTTATCTTTTGTTGGCTAGCTCCATCATCATAGGATATACTTTTGTAATATTCGCCTTTTGCATCTCCCAAACGCAATGTTCGTCCATTCATTCTTTTACTTATTTTTTCACTGTATGCAGAATCATTCTGTGGCTTCTGTGTTGAAGCTATTGTTGGTAAAGTTACGAATATTTCTTCTGTTAAACTTTTGTCACTTAGTCGCTGCTCCTGATTTACTTCCCCATCGTCAATATAATTACTATCCCCATATTGGTTGACTGATTCGAGATGAGATGAGTCATCAGTTACAACATTCTCATCATGTTCATTGTCTTTCATTATTTCCTGTGTTGTTTTTCTGTTTTTTTTTCTGATTTTTATGTAATTTATTATTCTTAGGTCTTTTTGACCGATAGTGATGGTGATGATGCCCCCTATGGTGTCTCCGGAATTTTTTGGAGGGCTTCCTTTTTTTATTAGGATTTTTAGATTTCATACTAAAGGATTGATCACGTCTTCTTCCCTCAATATTCCTCCTATTACTTTTGGGAGTCTTCATTGAATTACTCTGGTTCTCTTGGATGTAGGAATCGTAATCATCCTCCATTTTTTTTGAAACTGTGTCACCCTTCCTAATTCTCGGAGGTCTTCTTCTTCTAATGGGAAGTTCCTCTACTTTAAAAAAATATATTAATAAAGTATTATTTAACAACAAGGGTTTTCCGCTAACCTTCATTACTTTTGTTTGGAATATTCAGTTGAGGTTCAGTCGTATCTTGTTCATTATTCTCTTGACTGTTAACATATAATTCTTCTTTAACATGAGGATTGTCATGTGTAAATGGACCATCCGACTCTGTTTTGTTTGGGGATTTTTCTTTTAAAAAATAGGATAATATATAGACATTATGTCATTAATGAAAAATATTATTTCTTACTTAAATCATCATCTCTAAATCCTTCATCCTTCTCCTTGTAACTTTCATCTCTACTAATAAAATAAAATGAAATATCATTTAATTTGAATTTTGAAGGCTATTGCACCTCTTCTCTGGAGCATTGTGGATGTCCTCTATATCATGATACCCATAGTAATTTTGTTCCAAATCCTCTACTGAGGAAGATTCAAATTTTCTCCTCTCTTTACCATATACAAAATATGAAACAGTGGCCAAGAAAATGAAGAGAACCTTATAGCACGTCATTAATAAAATAAATCAATCAATGTGAAATTGTAACTGAATATATTCATATAATAAATAATTATCAATTTATAAACAAGACAATCCAAGAATAAACAATATTAGTCAATCACTAATATAAAAAGGCTTGTTTATTTAGGAACAGGAATCGTCACTTTCCGTGTTCGATATTGATTTCTCTTGAATGGATTTCGAGTTTTTCTAAATTTAACTGGTAAATAAGGGGGCTCATAATAGTCTAGCTTTCTAAATTCTGGATCCCAATGCTCACGGCCACGGAAGTCATACTTTGCCATACGGAACCACTGTCTGTCACGTAATCCAAGCATAGACATGCTACTAGGATTATCGATCAAATGTATTTTTTCCCAAGGCTCGATTGTTGGGCGTTTCAAGTTGTCCATACTTGGATTGTTCATCGTCAAATACCTCTTCCAGAAATACTCTCTATCATAAGCTGATTTAATTTGATGAATATACTTATATTGTGGATGAAGGTAAGGAGTGTGTTCCTTCGATACATCTCCTTTTTCTAAATAAATGGATATCAAATCCTGAAGTAAGTCCTCATTAATATGAGAAAGAGATCCCTCAGAGTCTAGAGTGTATAGTTCTCTATAGGGGCTAAACCATAACTTATTCCTTAGGTCACGCCCTTCTTCATCATCTTGAGTTTGGTGAAGCTCTGTACGATTGAGTTGATAAACACTCAGTGCCATGGACTGACCATCAAATACGGCTGTCCGAGTAGAAATGGGATAAGTGGGGTTGTTGAAGGGAGTAAAACCAAAGTATGTGGATGAGGAAAGTGTAGCAGCAAATGAATGGAAAATGGATTTGATGAGAGCTTCTTCATTTGGAGTCATGTGCTCAGCTATATCCTCAGAGAAGGAAGACTCACTCGTGGATTTCTTAAACCGATTTAAGGAAGATAGGTAAGATATGTTGAGACAAGGATTTTTGCTCCCCGTCCAAACACAGGGAATATTACGACCATGGACATGCTTATATGGGTATCCCAGAGACTTGGGATCATGAAAAAACTCTTCAGCCTCTTTGTAACTTTGAAATTCTCTACGGCATTGTTCCATATCTAAGAAACTTGGAAGGAAATAAGGATTCCGTTTAGTTATAAGAGGACACCCAATATAGGCCATGGGTCTATCGTAGCTCTCATAAATAATGTCATGATGATCTTCTATGGTCCCTTTAAGAATATTTCTCTTTATTCGTGACTTTACGTCACCTCTTCGTTTGCGAACCATTAGTGCATCTGGATCAAATCCTCCCTTAAACCAGAATGCTTCTAGCCTGGCATTCAAATCTGTTGCTGAGGTATTGTTTGTGATAATAGAGAGGATCCTATCCAGACCAGATAGGAAGTTGAGTTTGCTCAGCTCCCCTTGATTATATTTGATGAAGTCCTTCCTTTCCTCTACATCATCACCTCGAACAGAGTAAGGGGGCACTGTGGAGTTTCTGTAAGAATTAATATAGGTTTTGAGGATATCCAAGGATTCAGTCGTAATTCTCTTGGAGTCTTCTGAGTGAGACACAGGGAGATTTTCTCCATCAACTACATCTGATGCCGTCGCACACTTGGCAAACTTTAAAGAGCCATAGCGAACGAAATCCTCTTGGATGTTTACACTGAACCACCCATAGTACTTGGGTAGATTCAAGTAATAGGCCTTTTCCTCAACGGTATCCAAAGACCGCATTTTACAAATGACTTTGTCCTTTTCTGTCTTGTACATGCTATCCGGATACTTTGGAAGAGGAGGATACTCTGGCTTCTTGGAGTAGACAGACTCCTCCGGTGGGGGTGCCACTCCATGGAAACATCGAGAGGCAATATAGTTCCTCACACGGAGCATTGCGAAGGAGATCACTCGTTTATTTAAATGTTTACGTTTACAGATATTCACGGTGCTTATTCAACGATCAGCTGACAAAATCCAAAATTATATGTGGCTCGTCAACCCAAAAACAAGCTAGAATTATTTTTATAAAAATTGAGCCTGGATTGCATATGTATTTTTCGAGATATATAATAGTTATCTTCAATTTCTATGGATATAATTATTTTGATTAATCATTTATAGGCACTGCAAATTGCGCTTAAAGTAGCAAAAATTCTTCTACTTTTAATGAAATAATTAGATTTGAACTGGCAAATGAAGGTGGGAAAATAAGAAATTTACTAGTATGGAAAATATGATATTTTCCAGTTATAGGCCCTAATGAAGATGGTATCATTGAGATCCCACTCTAATTGTTTGCAATAAAAGTTTCATGGTATTTTTTTAATAAAAATTAAATTAAAGTACTTGTGAGTATTTTTATACATCCATTAATGAAGTCGGTTCACTTTCAGCAGTTTAAGGATCCTTCGAAAAGGGCCAAACTTTGAGGAACTCCCAAACAAACACTCGTACTTGCATAAGTGTAAAATTTCACAGATAGCTTTCTTTTGTTAGGATAAAGACCCTGACCAAAAAATGGTCAAAATCGGTGATGATCATATCGTGAGGTTTGAGGGTGTCTTAAATAAAATTAATATATTTTGAAAATTATACATTTACATTGATTATTTTCTATGAAATGTCTCACTGCACACCATTTGCAAATCACTGAACTATGGAATGGTCGCGTATGAAATAGGTTTTCTAAGTTGAAAAGTGTACAATTTTCTATATAGCTATTCATTTATTATTTTTATTGCTAAATATTTCATTAAAATCTGATTTTTATTTAAAACAAAGTATTGAATGTAGTGTAAAATCAACCAAATTCAACAAGGGGGAGTTTGTTAATATGTTAAGTATCAATTTTTTGGACCTAGAAGTGATTGGTCTCATAATACGGATTAATAGTAAGGCCAATAAATAAAGTTTCGAAGTTTTTAAATAATTAATGTAATTAAAATGTTTTTGCTTCCTCCACTTCCCATCTGATTCAAGTACCTCTGAACTAAAGTTCATACGCTATGTACTGTTATAAAGGCTTTATACTCTAGACATAACCAACCATTTTCAAGAAAGGCCACCAAAAATAATAATTTTCTATTTTCGACTTTTTATTAATATTATACTAAAGGGTTTCATGATGGTATTGAGGTTATAACTTATAAGACAAATCAACAGAGGATACCATTTTTAGGGAGGAAATATTAGAGCCCTAGTCATTATACCAGGGTTAGCTGATCTATATTAAATATTTATTAATAGTAAAAATAAATGAAAACAAAATTTATATTATGAATTTTACGAACTTTTTATAGATTAATAGCTTATTAAGAATTATTCTAAAACAAAAAGCAGGGGATCCCAAATCAGTAAAAAAGTTGAAGCTACAAGAAAGTTACTCCTTTTGTTTTATCAGAAAATACCCTTTTATCAATTAATACCATTTCAGCAATATAATATTATCCCATGAACTTAAAACTCTGAAGTTTTTCTCATTATGACCAATGCCCCCAAATGCAGAGGCGCAAGAACGCAAATAGAGTCAAACCTGTATTAAGCGGTTAGGCAAAAAGGAAACTGAAACAGTGATCACTTAGCTTCGGCGACAACTTAAGCAAGATTCCCCATTTTATAATAGTGCATTATGGGTAAAATACATAAAATGTACTGAATTTGTTCCCGTACAGACGTAGCTGTTTCCACAGTTCGCATAATAACATAATAAAGAGTTATCGGTGCCATACACCATCGCATTAATTAAACGTAGGCTCTAACCTATAGTTACCCTTCTCGAGTATCTCAACTCTTCCCAGAAATATGAATACTAAGCCTATAGTTAACCGAAATATGTACATAGATTATTGAGCTGTATATATATATATATTAACCAAAAACTGCTACCAAGCAGTTCGGTCCGAAGTTGAATCTACCCAAAAAAATTAAACAAAGCTATTCAAAAATAGTTACAAATAAAATTACGGAGGTTTTCTTCAAGAGTGCATATATGTTAGTACTTTTATCACTAAAAAAACCAACAAATAATGTCCTATCATAAAATCCACACCCCCATTGTTTAAGAAGGCTTTGAATCTAACTTAATTTAATGAATAATTCGGACAACTAAACTAAAATTCCATAGTACCATTAGACACGTGCTCGACAACTCATGAATTTTTATCAGAACTTCAAACAATAAAACCACCAACAAAATTAAGTACAGCAGAGCCAACTTAATAAGCAAAAATGAGCACGACACTTGTTGCAAAGGAAATAGAAGGATATCCATGCTGTTTTTAACGTTTTTATTAACGTTCTGAGGTTTTAACAAAACATACGAGACGCTTATATATTTATTTGTGGGTTGAGTTACGGGTTTCTCTTATGGAAGCTGAGCGCTTACGACGAAGTTCCTTCGCTTCCTTTGCCTCCTTTTGACGTTGAGCCAAAATTTTAGCATATTCAGCAGCAGCCTGACGATTTTTCTCAGTACGACGGCGCTTAAGGGCGACTCTGTGACGCTTCCTTTGCAAGACAGTAGGGGTCACTAGGCGTTGAATCTTGGGAGACTTGTATTTAAGTTTCTTTCCATCCTTAACTGGAAGAGGACGCTTGATCACAAACTGGCAGACGTTGTCTCCCTTGGTCAAGTTGAAGAGCTTGCGGATCTTGGATGCTCTTTTGGGTCCAAGACGTCTTGGGACAATGTTTTCGGTCAGACCGGGGATCTCCTTTTCTCCCTTCTTGACAATTGCAAGGGACAAAACAGACAAGTTGCTGTCCACGATGCAACCACGGACGGATTTGCGCTTACGCTCTCCAGTCCTATAAACATAACAATCAATGACCGCCAATCATCAGTACAGTAAGGAATATTTACCGTCTCTGTCTGTAGCAGGAATGACCCTTCTTCAAAAGAAGACGGACGCGACCCTGGGTCATAACACCCTGCTTCATGGGGAAACCTTGCTTATCGTTTCCACCAGTGATGCGAAAGACATAGTCCTTCCATTCTTCTCCAAGAGAGTTGGCCTCAACTTCTTGGCCCATACGCTTCTCGTAAAAAGGTCGGACCTACAATCATACATAAATAAGGACTTCCATTCACCCCCTCCCCTCGGACTAACTCACCTTATGTTCATCGTTTATTTCGAAGAGCTTTTGGCAACCCGTTCGGGGATAAGACACGTTCAGCTTCATCCTTAGCTATAATTAAAGATATATAAAACAAATTCACATAAGGTAAATATATAGTATATAAAGAAAAAACGTCTCACCGCCAAGGGGTTCACGTGCAGAAAGGAAGTTTAGTTGAGCTTCCGCCTCTGTCATCAATATTACCAACTGCTTTTTATAGCTAACTTTGGCCTTTTCACATATTTCATGCATAATATAGCATTATCATTCATTCTAATATGAAGACTTAATTGTCCTTGCTTTCTATTAATGACTTAAAAATGTCATTTTCATTATACCTAATCAATCAATTTATTTATGCATTATAAACATTAAGAGTGGATTTACTATATTAGTATCTAACGGAAGATATGGTACTTCTGCTACTGGCGACATCACGCTGTGTATATGTTAGCAGGATACAACTAGCCATTTTGAACATTCACTAAGTATTTGCGAATGTATTGCTGCGCTTTTGATAAAATATGACATTAATACAGTATATTCAGTTAATATCTACTATATATGATGAAGAAAAGCAAATCCCCACTTGATAAAAGGGGATGAACAATCAATGTTATATTTGGAAAAGATTAGACAACAAGGAAACCCTAGGGCAAACGCAGCAGATTTATTAATTCATTCCCTCTCCTTCTGTTTCTGGTGACGTCGTTGGGCGCATTTGTTTCTGTAAGTTTGTTGCATAAAAATACTGAATGGAGTCATTTAAATTTATTTTGTTCATTGATTCTTTAATTATTACCAATAAATTTAGGCTTTTCAATTATTATGAATAGTTTATTCCTTTTTTGTGGGTCCCAATGACGTCCTACTCTACGCTAGAAAACTTTCAGTGATGAGAACTGAAAATCCTTCCTGACTAACGATGGATATTAGATGAAGCGAGGAAATAGCTAAATGCTAGAGTTAGCTGTATGAATTATAATGGATGTAGCTGACGCGTTTATACAAGATGCTCATGACGTCATCCAGCGTAATATAATTGTGATAAAATAATATTGATGATGATTTAATAACATTAATAATTTGAGCACAGGTACGTATTTTAATAGTAGAGCTTGGATGGAATCGCTCGCATTACAATCCTTATGAAGTCAAAGTGAGAGCAGAGCTCTCTCAGCTCTCCCGCTATTCTTACGTAGTTCTTTCATAATTCATAAGTGGCTTAGTTTGTCAATTGGGTGTCAACTGTAAGGGGATCGTTGTCTGTTGAAAATGAGTCGGAAGAGCACCTTGATTCTCTTTGATGTGGATGGAACTTTGACGCAAAGTCGTTTAACGATCACCAAAGAGACACAATCCTTTTATGATGAGGTTTTGAAGCCGGAGTTTACTGTAGGGATCGTGGGAGGATCGGATTTGTCTAAAATAGCCGAGCAAATCGCTCAAGGGGACGAATCAAAACTCATTACCTCATGGGACTATGTTTTTGCTGAAAATGGACTCGTTGGCTACAAAAATGGGGAATGTGTGACGAAAGAGTCCATTTCCAATGCCCTTGGAGAGGACAAATGTCAAGGTCTTGTAGTTGATCCACTTGAAAAGCCTTTCCTTCATTTGTACTCCTTTTTTTTCTTTCAGACATAATCAACTTTGCCCTGGATTATCTCTCTAAAATTCGCCTTCCCGTCAAAAGAGGAAATTTCGTAGAGTTCCGAAATGGACTCATCAACATATCTCCCCCTGGTCGCTCCGTCTCCCATGAACACCGCCTTCAATTCTTTGAGCTAGACAAAAAAGAAGGGATTCGCCAGGGTCTAGCAAATGCTCTCATGAGTCGATTCAAGGGAATTCAAGTCTCTCTTGGAGGGCAAATCTCTATTGACGTCTTCCCAGAGAATTGGGATAAACGATTTTGTTTAAAAAGAGTCTGTGATATGGATGGTTTTAAAGACATTTATTTTTTCGGTGATAAGACATCTCCTGGTGGAAACGATTATGAAATCTTTGAGGACCCAAGGACCAAGGGATTTACAGTCATTTCTCCAGAGGACACGATTCAGCAGTTGAAAAAAACATTCAATTTATAAAAATTAATTAAGAACAAGTGTTTGTGGAATATGCCACTTGTTTGACCTGCTTTTCTTTTTTAATTAAATATTTTATCAAGTCGTTATTGTTTATGAATAAAATTTGTGATTGATTCCTTGTTCGCATATATGTTTGTTTGTCTTTTATGCTTAATTCAATATTTTGTTTATCGTTTTAGCATGTCAAATAATTTGAATGGACTCAATCCCCCTTCTAACGGGCCCGTAAATGGAGTTACAAGCAATACACAGTTTACCACTCAAGGACCTCCCATCTCAGACTTCCTCATGCAATTGGAGGACTATACACCTACCATCCCAGATGCTGTAACTCAACACTATTTATCATCAGCAGGATTTGAGACGGATGATCCCAGGATCGTACGACTTATCTCCCTTGCAGCACAAAAGTTCATATCGGATGTAGCCAACGATGCTCTTCAACATTGCAAAATGAGAGGGGGAGGTGGAAAGGAAAAACATCCCAAAAAGGGTGGGGATAGAAGATATACTATGACGTGTGAAGATCTTGGTCTTGCTTTAGGGGATCAAGGAATCGTTATTCGCAAGCCTCCATATTATGCCTAAGGACGCCTGTTCTGGGTATTGGCAATAATTAAATATTCTCTTTGGATCATGATGATTTCATCAGTGATTGCGTACACGAGTAAGAAAGTATTTCAAGAAAAAGAAAAAAATCTCACAAAATTGTTAATTAAAGATTAATTTTGAAAATAAGGGCTTTGTATTTTAGACGACTTGATAAAGAACCTTTTTATATTTAGTACAGTAGAGCCCTATCTCTCTCTCTCTCTCTTTCTTCCAATATCATTATAAAGTACATTATTTAAATTAATATATACATCATTAGAGTGATAATCATGTATTCAACCAATGGCTAATTTTTTTTTTTTTTTTTTTTACTAGACCAAATATAATTTTTAAAGGTTAGTTGGATCATCAAACTTCAATAAATAACTATACATTATACATTTATCGTATGTATACTCTGATTTATAATAATATCAATAATAAACTGTCAACAATTAAAGAAAAATACATCTTTATGCTCTTTGAAGAAGAGCCTTCTGCAGAAACTTCCCAGCACTCATACCTGGATATTGAAGCATGTGAGTTCCATTATATACGACGTGGATTTTCACCATTTCATTGTAGCTGAGGTCTGGTAGGAGTTTGGGCGTGAGGAGGAAATACTGAGCAGAGCGGTCTTCTCTACTTGAGGTATTAATAAGGATATCAAAAACCTTCCTTTCATTGGTAGCGTCCATCCCTTGATTTATTTCATCCACGCATCGAAATGGGACTATGGTCAATTCTTGAAGCGACATCATATATAAAGCAGTTGCAACACTTCTCTCCCCACCAGATTGTAAGTGAGGAGTTAGTTTAGCAAGTCGAACGTTTTCTCTATATTTAACATATATTTCTATACCGTAATCATCGTTAAAGTTATTCCTTTCATCGGGAACTTTGAGTTGTATTTGTCCTGCATAGCCCATGTAGTCAAAGTTGGATCTAAATTTTGAATCCAAGTTATCAACCAGAGTAGTAAGTCTTCCTATCCATTCTGATTTTAGAGACTCAATATCCTCTCGTCTATTGTTTGTTTCGGTTTCTTTAGTTGAAATATTGTCCTCTAAATACGTAACAGTCTCCTTTAACCGTAAATATTCTTCCACTACAGACCGATCTATGTTTCCTATGCAAGCAGACTCTGTTTCCAGTCCGTCTATATCCTCTTCTATTTTGTCAACATCATTCGGCACATCATGTTCTTCCCAAAGCCCTTTTAGCTCTTCACTTATTCGACGATTCCCAGTAAGTTTTTCCAATTCCAGAAGATATTCATTAGCTTCATTCATGCATTTTTTCGCCTCAGCCTTTTTTGCATCAATTTCAGTCCTCAAACACTCGATGCTGTTTTCAAGTTCTTGAAGCTTTATTTGTTCAGATTTTAGTTGGTCCGATAAGGGCTGTGACTTCATTTTTTCCAAGTCCAGAGCAATTTTTGCATTCCCATGCTTTTGAATCCCATGAAAGAGACTTTTATTCAATTCAATTAATCGTCGAATGATATTAGTCTTTTGAGAACGGGATTCCCTTTGAACTCTTTCTTCCTCTGAGCTCTCCTCACTATTATCCATTAGTGCAGCGAGATTTTTTTCCTTCATTCTTAGTTTATTCCGATGTTGTTTGATGTAACTAATTTTTTGATTAAGCTTCGAGACCCTCTCCGTAGTTTCCTCTTTCATCTTTCTTTTCTCTTTTAAACTTTGATGATCTTGTCGAGTAGAATCAAGTATTCTTAGCTTATCATCCTCTAATTGTCTTCTAGCATCTTCCAACACCTTGATCCTTGAGCTATCAACACTCATTTGAATCCAATTGCGAGGGTGAGCAGTGAAACTCGTTGAGGAGCATTCGGACGTATATGCAGAGACAATTGTATTATACCGTTCTCTTTCCACAAAAAATGCACTTATTTTGAGTTCATGAACTATTTTGTTAATTATGGAAGGTTTAACGGATCCAAAGACAGCCGTGTTGTGAAATTGATACTGTTTTAACAGATATGCTGAAATTAAAATGAATTAAGCATAGAAATGGGTCATATATCTTAAAACCTTGATATAAAATACCTTTAACTGGAAGGGGTGCATCAAATAAATCCGAAAGATACCCTTTGAAATTATACTCTGGAGGAAAGGACTCGGGTGGAATTCGAGGTTGAAAGCTATTCATATTTACGTTAGGACTCATGTGAATCACATTCACTTTTAAGTTTTTTTCTTTTCGTAAAAATCGAAGGATCTCACTTACATCCTCTGTTTCCTCCGCACCAAAAGCTACCAAGTCTCGAATATTTATGGAATTCTCAAAGTAAAATGCATGAGAGGGGTCATATACGTTGATGGTCAATATGATAGGATCATAAAATTTTCCTCTAAGGCTCATGGACTTTAACCAACGAAGACCTGAGACAGCCTCTTTCCCATCAGCAAAACTAGATTGTAACTTCGTAATCTTGAGAGACCCTACGTCATTGAGTCTTTTGATTTCCTCTTGTTTTAGACTAATTTCTCTATCAAGACGGTCTCGTTCCCTATCAACGCTTTTTATATTGATCTCAAGATTGGACTCCTCTTGTGCTATACTTATCAATTCCTGATTTGCTTCGTGAAATTCACGTTTGAATTCTTCTTCTTGCTCATCATTGGCCATGCTCTTTAAATTGTTTATTTCTTTTTGAATGCTCTCAATTTTAGATTCCCTCTCAGATACACGAGAAAGAAATTCTTCAAGTACTAGATCACAATTGCTATATTCAACTTGAAGATTTTCTATTTTATTAGAGTAATTTTTCGATTCATTTACATGACTTCGGATATTTTCCAGCTTCTTTCGAATTTCGTTATCGACAGTTTCTATGGATGATTTTATTTTATTGATTGAGTTTCTCACTGGCTTGATTTCAGTGTTCTCTTGTTTCTTAATCGAGGCCTCAATCGTCTTTTTTTTCTTCATCCATCTCACGAACTTCTTCCTTTTTTTGTGCATACAGAAGCCAAACCCTTTTTTTCTTGTACAACCCGATTTTTTCATCCACTTTTTGCTTCTCATGGTAATTTTTCACGTCTCCATCCATTCGTTCCATCTGAGATTTACTTTGAGCTAAAAGCTCTTGCTTGGACCTATATTGATCCTCAAACTCTTCATACTCTTTTTGTAATAGCTTCAATCTGTCATGAGGGAAATTTAAAAAGAAATGACAAATGTAGACTATTCAAAATCAATGAACCTACCTTTCATGTTTCTGCTTTAGAGCATCCTCTCCCACTGCTTCAATGGTGGAGTCCAACAGGGTTTTTGCATCCATTTTGGAAAACCCCCTGGACTCTATCTTGAGGTAGAAATTGACACAGATTCTCCACTTGTATGCGGAGCTCCTTTGTCAGTGCCTCAATATTCTTTTGTAGAACAGATGCGCCGTTTAATAACCAATGGGTACGTGAGTCTCTGGTCGACCATTTTCTCGTAATTGTCCAATTAGAACCCGAGTCGTTAAAGAGTTCTATTTTTAATTCTGATGATTCAGCCCCTTCTCTTATAAACTCCCGTGGATCTTTGGCCCGATCCAGGAATTTGGCTTTACCTCCAACACCTAAAAAAAAGTAAGACCGTTTTAGATACGAGAATGGAAACTTGAATATTAATAATAACTAATACCTAAGCAGATAGCATTCACAATGGTTGATTTACCACTTCCATTTGGTCCGAGAATCACATTTAGACAAGGCCCTGGCTCGAATGTCGCCTCACCATACTGCATAAAATCCTTCATATAAACCTTAACAATTGAGCCATGGCTCCATGTCTCTGTTGCCATGATTATTGATGGATTATGGCCTTTTTCTTTTCTATGTTTACTAAAATTCAACGAGGAAGATGCATTTCGGTCATTAAGTACTTCATTGATTGTCCGTGAACGGCGGATTCATTCACCGTGTTTTGATCTGATTTTAGATTTTGAATAGAATAGTTATAGTCAAGAGAATAGCTGGGAAAAAACCCCGCTAAAGTGACGTCATATTGTAACAATATGACGTCACCATGTCTCTTGTTCTACTATTATCTTACGTACAACAATTGTCCACAAATTGTGGATCCCAATGTATGAATCTCTAAAGTGTCGATAACAACCCACGGGCCATGATTCTGTAGCTACTCCCCTTCTGAAAGTTTTTCCAGCTCTTACTATATTTTTATACCTTTGAAATCTTTTCCCGATTATGAATTGTCGATCCTTATCCTCAGGGGGTCGTTTATAGGGCGGGGGCATTAGACCCGTGTCCCATTGTAAAAAAAATAGGGGACCACAGAGGCTAGGATCTGTTTAGTGTATTAATAAATACTTTATGCAAAAAAGGGGATAAGAAAAAAAAAGTTTCTTTTTAAAAATTAACTAATAAAAAGAAAAAAAATAATTGATAAGGGCCTCGCATATTTATCTTTGTCTTCAGGGGCATTCATATGTTTTTATTTTGTAGGGGGCTTCATTTTTTTAGAAGAGATAAATGACATGTTAAAGAAATACAATTTTTTTTTACAAAATAACCTTTTTTTAGGGGGGTAACGATAAATTTTTCTCCAATTGGAGAGGGTTTAAGCCCCTCCTGCTCACCCCCTGATTCTATGCCCATCTCATAGTAAAACTTGCGTTTCTATCTTAGAGAGTTACTACATACATTAATTGATGAAAGTGTTGCTTGTTCTAGAATTTAATGGGAGCAAAAAAAAAAAAAAAACCCCAGGAAATAAAGACACACTAGAATGTATTAATTAATTATCTATCGATACTTTGGTTCAAAAATATATTGAATATATAATATGCATGTAAAAAAAACAATAATAAATAAAGTGACACTAATATCCAGAGTGAGAATTAATAACAGACAGGGTTTTACTTAAATAAGGATTAACATTATAATTTGATAAATGTCCTAGACTGAAAACGATTTGCAGGATCTCTCTGAGACTCTCTTGTGCGAGCACTGCAATGTCTGATAGTCTTTCAAGTGCAGAGTTGACAATTCCCGGATCTGAGGACTCTAGGCATTTTATGTATCCGTCTATGAGCTCAACACTTCTAGAGGGTTTATGCTTAAGTAATGATACAAAAAGAGAGTGACTTTGTGCTCGAAGGGATTTAATTGGGTGCTTCATGTAAAAGAGGATTTCACGGAGGAAATGCGTATATAAAATCTCAGGTTTAGATGAAGTATAGCTAGTCAGTTCGCTGAGAGCACTTGAAATACTATCCGAGCTCGCTAAGATTCTAATGGAATCATCTTCATCTTCTAGATTATTGGAGAGGGATGAGAATTTGGAGGATAGTCTCTTTACTTCAGGCGGAACCGTTGATAGACTTGCTTTGTAGCGATGAACAACCTTAGGATTCAAAGAAGTAGAAGTGGAACATGAATCCTCCGTCCATTCAATCCCTGACACCAGAAACTTTAAACTCGCCAAGTTGGGCATTTTGTCAGCTAACTCAGGCAATTTCTTACCAAACTTTTTGACAAACGGCACAGCGATTTTAGGATGATTCAAACAATAGTCCCTCATAAACGAGAGGAATCGATCAATTAATCCAAACATGGACTCCCTCCGATTAAAATAAGCTTCTATCATTTCAAAGTAACAACCCAGTCCGTCATGTAATGATTCTCTGTGTTCTTCTTCATATACATGAGGTCTCAAAAGTTCAAGCAAACCCAGGCTCATGGAGTAAAGAGTCATATGGTTTCGGGATTTAAAAACGCCAAACTCGAAGTTGGTCCTTCCTTTAAGAGCAGAAGTAAGAAGACTCAAGTTACGAAGCATGAGAAGGGGATGAGAAGAGGAAATCTTTCTCAATGCAAGATCAAAAACTTGCATCTGTGATGCCCAACTTCGACCATGTTGAGTACACGCAAGAGTGGTGAGAAGAGCGTGGGAAACACTGTCCATGGGACTCGTGTATTTCTCACACAAGATCTTTGAAGGAAAAACATCATCACTTGCATATTTAAGAGTAAAAATAGAATTTGGAATTTTTATGTAAATTTGAAGAATCAGCTCCTTCACAGCCTCAAAGCTACCTTCGTTTTTGGAGCTATCTTCCATCATTTCATTACTACTATTACCATGCCCATCAAATACTCTAATTAAACGGTATTTGTTGTGTATTCTTGAATTGAGATAATGGACTACGGTTCGCACCTGGTCCCCATATAGAAGAATCTTTAACATCACATCCATTCTGTTATGTATTAAATTTATATCAGACTTTGCCTCCAATAAAACATACTGAATGACTACTATTAATTGGGCTTCACTGAGATTAAGGATATTTTCTGGGACTTCATGCTTTGGTACATGCTTGTCTCTTCCCTTTCGAAGTCTTGGATTTGCATGAATAGATTCTATAAAATCTAATACAGCAGATGGGTCCAGCTCCTTTCGAAATTGTTCTAAAACCGAGTTCATAGTAGTTTGTATCTCCTTCCAGCTTGAATGATGAACTAGAGTAGAAGCCAAGTATGGCCGACTAGGTACAGAATATTCTTTAGAAAATAAGAGTAGGCGATGCAGATCAGGGGATGATTTGATCAGTTCTGGACTTAATATGGAGAGCCAATCAATTAATAATCCAATCTTGGAATCCATATCAGGGACCTCTTTTACATCTTTGGAATATTGACTCTTCCCTAAAACCAACCTTGCCATTGCTTCCACTAATTCTGGAACTTTTTCCTTGTCACCAAGAGCCACACTCATCAACTTGCTCACACTATCTTCAAAGTGTATACGGGAACTACAACGAAGGATTTCATAGGGTTCATCGTCATCCTCCATCTCGTCTTGCTCTTCTTTTACTTCAAGATCATTTCGTGATGTAAAGTCCTCAAGGATTTTCATTAAGGGTAAGCGAAGAATCCTTTTTTTACCATCATTCCCTTGCTTTAATAACATTTGAGCAATTTTTAAAAGAGTGTTCTTAGCCGTAGTTGAGCGGGAATGAATTTGACTTGACGTAAGTAAACGAAATAAACTACATGAAAATGGGATTTTCTTATTCAAGGAGAGAATGAAGGGATCTCTCAGGGAATCTGATTTGATAATGGTATGAAGAGCCTTTACTGTTGCATCCATCAGAGGCATTGACTCACTCATTGATAATTTTTTTTGAAGAGTTCGAAATGTGTCCTGTTTTTCTTTATTTGATAGTCGATTAGCACTACTTCCAACTTCAAATAAATTCATTAAAGTATTTTTAACTTGGTTCGGAGGAATCAAAACTGTAGTTCGAGGAGAAACATTTGGAACGCTCTCATTTCCACCAATGATTTCTTCTTTTTTCATTTTAATTTCCTCTTGATAATTCAAATCCAATGCTCTAGCAAATTTATCACCTCCAAGAGCCCCTCTTTGATGCTGGACTGCTACTAATTGTCCCATGTACGTTTTATCCATAACAGACTCATTGACTGCATCTACATCCGTTACAACAGCCTCATCTAGAGCTTTAAGAAGCTTAGTCATGGATTTAACAGGAATACCAAAGGACTGAATAAATAAGACTAATTGTCCCGGATTCAAATCTTTCAGAGCTGAATCAACAAGGCAATCAATGTTCGACCGTATCATTTTGAGTTTTAACCAATCAGGAATCAAAACAGCTTCTTCGGACAGATGCACGTTAAAAGCACGAGGCAATTCCGGATTGTGCCAAATCCTTATCATTTGCTCAAATTCTGGGATATCCGAAGGCCCATAGGTCAACAGAATAATCTGAGCATGGATCACAAAAAATGAAAGAGTTGCACTCACTCCATTAGGCCAGTAGACCGTAAATAACTCTTGCTGATTGTCACTCCACTGAGGACCATGGTTTTGATCATTTGTATTCGACACTATACGTAGCATGTATCCAGTAAATAAGCGAAGAAGAGCGTGGAAAGTATCAGATGAATTTTTTGATTTACAAGCGGATCCGGGGAGTAAGGAAGGGAAAAGTGTTGACCTTTCTACAATAAATGTGGCCATATCAAGACTAAGATCCGCGAGGGCATCCAAGGAATCTGTGGGCGCATATCTCGCAAGAAATTGAATATACAGTGAGACTGTATCTGGGTCATTTTCAACTTGACATGCATTTCTTAGTTGTTGAGTAATGTGAGGATAAAACTTCCTGAAAGTAGGGAGTTCCGGTAGTCGCTTTAATAGCCAATCATCTCCACTTTCATGGAAAAAAGGGGTTTCATCTTCCTCCTCCATAATTACATCCTCATCTCCTTCTTTGGATTTAATGTGAACAATAGGAGTCAAAACTAAGCGTAGACCAGTTAGAGCTTGAATTCTTGCAGAAGTTTGAGGTGAACTCAATCTCCTTAGAAAGTAATCTAGGGTTTCAAGGCAGGTACCAAGGTCAGAGTTGGGGTTCTGAAGGAGATTTTGTAAATGAAGTAGCAATCGCTTTTGTTTTCGTCGTTTGGTCGTAGCGGCTTCAGTCTCTTGAATTTTACAGCTTTCAGCCTCAATAAATGAAGATGACGAATTTAGAAGAAATTCGCAAAGGCATTGAACAGGCAGCACATTGAATGACCCTTCAGAAGATTCAACCAAGTCAGCTAGCCATGGCATGGCTTGATTAGATCCTTGTCTTTGAAGTATATCCAACAAAAAATCTGGTTTTCGACTACGACACAATAAATGTCCAATTTTGTGAAGTGAATTCAGCTTTTTTAACTGATCCAAGACTTGCTCTGGAGGTTTCCTCAATTCTCCATGAGGATCCATGGTTATTAGCTGAGGTAAAAGTAAGGAATTTGATTCGGATATCACATTTGGTTTAGCCAAATGATTTTCCAATTCCAATATGGAATGTCTTTCGAGCTGATGTATCTGAAAAATAGTTTAAATATATCCGTTGAAGTCAAGGATAAACACCAATTACTAAAATAACGGGAGTACCTGAAATTCTTTACTCCTTAGTTCTTCTGCAATCTCACCGATTGCAATTGTTGGAGGAGGGAAGGTGAATTGATTTGTTATGGTCATTTCCATAAAAGCTATCAGAGTTGGATAACTTTCCAAGGCCAATTTTCCAAATTCTCCGGGATTATGAGCAGCCAGAAGAACTAGAATCATCCATGCTTTCCAGTACGCCGTGGATATTGCTAATATGGGTGGCTTATAATCAGGAGGTAGAGTTATTGAGTCGGGGTAGTTGTAAGTCGCCAACTGGAATAAGCATCGTATTATTTCCTCAGGTTTGTCGATATAGATAATAGGAAAATCTTCAGATTTTATGGGCTGAAGACCTGCTGCACGTTTGATGAGTTCTTCAGCTAAATGTATGGTGTCAAGGCCATTGAGGGGAAGATTCTTAGACATCCCAATATAAAATAAAAGAATAAGGGAATCTTGTGTGATCGGAATTTCTCCGGCAGCTTTAAAAAATAAGTTTCTATCGTTTTCAGCAGGCCAACCATCAATTCGAATATATTCATCGACTGACACCAGGTTCAACATGAACAAGATTTTATGCAGGCATTGTTGATATGAAGCCTGACCCGCTTGACCTTCTGGTTTGAAAATCTTTGGAACTCTTTCATGGAGCCATATTAGAGCTTCATTTTGAATTTTGGCAACCTACAAATAAAATGAATACAAAAGAAAAATACATTTTTCAAGTAGCTCGACAACTTACCTGAGTTAAATACACCCTATAAGGAGTATAGTCTTTTTTCTCTCCTCTCAAATATGAAGTAATCGACTCACGGACATGTGAAGAAATTCCTAAAAACATAGCGACGGTGACCAAGTCAGTCATGGATTTGAACATCCTATCTTTAAACTCAAAATCCTTAATGAGTGCTTCCTTTGGACACTCATTCATTAAATAATGACAAAAGTAATGAAGATTAATATCGTTTTTAAGAACTCGAACGATTTCCCTGAGCAAGAATCTTAAAGCTCGTAAGTAGCATTCTTTTTGGAGTAATAGTTCGATGAAAACGGTTGCAAGTGAGGCAGCAGCTCGATCTCCATCGACTGAAAACATAACTGACAGCATGCTCATATTATTGATATTCCGACAATTCGAGAGCTCATTGAATAAAGTATGTTTGACAAGAGTGGGTAAATTCTCATGATGAGCTCCACAAAGTTCTCTCACAGAGGCAAGAAAGAGATTCACATTCTGTTTACTCTTAAACCGCAGCTTATTAAAATGTCCTATCACTTCAACGTCTTTTGCAGAATGCGTATTACAATTGATGGCCACACTCAGTAGTAGTTCTTGAGCAGGTCGGGATATTTTTTGATGGATGTTCATCATCCAAACTTCAATTTTGGGCATGACAGCCAATCGAACCTCAATCAAACCGCAGGCATTGGTGAGGAATTTAAGAAAATTTTTGGTCACATTTTCACCTTGAGACCGACGATTCAGTTGCTCCCGCACGATCTCCATCACAATTTGTTCAATGAGCTCTTGGTTGCGTTCGTATCTTTTGCTCACTTCAGCACCGTAGTCTTCTAGGGTATTAAATTGTTCTATACTCTGAAGAGAGTCTTCATCTGTCCTAGTGGGTGTAGCTGATCCGGAGCCGGAGGCACTTCCACCAATGGGAGGGGATGGACAATTATTATCACGGGGTTTGGTATTGAAAGCAGTGAGAACGTTATCCACAAAGCTTTTACAGTCGGGATGATCCACCCAAACACGCTCTCCGAGCGCATCTTCGATGTAAACCCGAACAAAAATATCTGGCCAATGTCGCTCTGAGGCATATGCAGCCATGAGCACATTGGCAGCAAGGACAGGGACAAGAGGGTTCCCTTTGGACTTGTAGTTCTCTTTGGCGTCTCTTTTCAAGAGTGAAGAAAAGGCCCGAGTCACGGAGTCTGAGTGGAAATGAGGGGAGCCGGACTTGGCCAAATATAAAAGACTCAAGTAAAGGACTTGGTCCGGTTTTGCACGCTGATTTCGAAGAAGTTTCACGGCTCCACCCAGGTAATTAATGGACTTGTCAGAGTTAGAAACGAGTTCCACAAATTTATCGAGGGAATTTTCATCCAAATCCAGAGCTAGGGACTCCCATTCTTCAACGCGAGGTACCGAACTGGGAATTTTGGCCTTTTTGGACACCACACTTGGGGCAGAAGAGCCGCCCACACCTGGAAATTCAATAATATTCATATGGAACACATTTACAAATATAAATCCCCCCTCTTTTACTTACCCACGGGAGTTCCTTCACGTTTTGTGCCGGCTCCTCCCCCTACAGAGGGGCCGGATCCTGTAACTCCAGAGCCAGACTTGGAGCCTAGAGCGATAAAATCATTTGGAAAGGCAATGCCTTTCCCTTTCCCGCGCTGAGACATCTCCTCACACCGATCTAATTAAAATAAAACTCAATTATTCCTTCTCATCTACTCATGATTTCATATTTTTCATCAGTCGATCATAAGAAAATAAATAAATAAATATGTCGGCAACTCCAAATAATAAATAAGCAGCAAATTGAAAACAACTTGGCGACCAGGAGCCAATCAAAAATATTCCTTTGACTGCCTCACCCTGGGAATAAATATTTTAATGCAAAAAAAAAGAGGAAAAAATCGTTTTGACTTGTTTTACTATAATATAGATACTATTGCACTCTCCAAAAAAAAGAGAGAGAATTTAAACTCAGGGCTTTTATATTGAACTCACTTTAATATTTTAGGCAGATTTCGTGTACAATCCGCCCTCACGATACTACATACATTGAAACACTAAAGTTTGAAAAATAGCGTACATCCTATGACAAATCATTTAACGAGAGCGTTGATTTAGAGCGGGCGCTCTTAAATACATACCCTCAGTCGTCACATTTTCCTTTTGAAAAAAATAAAATATATATATACATATATGTATTTTGGGCTTTTAGCTAGCTGCTGCGGGATTCCCACTGCTGCAGAAGGCTCATGCAAAGATAATATTATATCAAAATGGCTCACCCAACCTCGGATCAATGTCAATGTCTACTTTAGTTTATATCATATTAAAAATATATAATTATAATATCAATGGTAAATTGATCCAGAGTATTTTCCCCCCTGTTATTAATTAGTGAACAAAAAACCTGGCTATTATTGTCATACCAGCTTTTCAAGCCAAAATATCTACTAATCACTGATATTAAATCGTAGTTGGATATGAGAATCTCGTGGTAGGTCCTAATAGAGAAAATAAGGAATAATTAGATATTATATCTCATACCATGAATATATTTACAGCTCACGTAAAATATATGTATATATTCAATATTTAAGCAAACAAATTAACATTCAAAGTAGGGGAGACCAGGGGAATTCTAAAATGGTCATTTTTTCGAACATCAAAGTAGCTTTAGCCACAAAATTTGGGCTACAATTTATAGTAATTTAAAAATCAATCATTTCTGTTAACCTATAGTCGAGATATTGAATAAAATCATATTTTGTGGGATTATATTAATTTTTAGGAGAAAAATGCAAGATTTTGGTAATAATTTGTTGCTTATTTTTGCTGTTCACAATATATCATTTGAATAATTGACCCATGGCCATTTGAGATATTCCACCACTTAATACAAATGTTGCAAATTTCTTTGTATTATTAATTCTTCTTTATTATTTAATATATTCATTTATATGCATCACAGCAATCATGTTTGCCGCCGTTTGGTCAATGACCTGAAGAGGTTTTTGCTCCAATTATAGATTTGTTTCTCGAGCTATGGATCCGATCTATAATATAAATCTTATTATTAGACATATCATTTTTGAGCTATCGCTCAAAAATTGTTCATTTTGCCGTTTTTTGTATTGAAATGGCTCATTTTTCTAGACGGGGTTTAAATAAATATAGAAAGTTTGTGTTCTAAATAGATTACAGTATAGCTTTTGATGATTATTAAGGATATTTTTCGAGGGAAAATCTACCTGCCAATACACTCCTTCATTAGGCTTTCATTTGAAATGAAATATTTATATAATGAAATCAGAGTTATAATTACATTATTGGATATGTGAGGGAGCTAGACTCCGACAACAGCCAATTAGAGCAAGGATAAATTTGGAGGTAAATTGACTTTTGAATAATTTCCATGGACTCTTGCAACAAATGAGAAATACATTTGCTTCAAATTGATCTTCCATTTATGCAAAAGGTTAGACGTAATATCAGTGATAATGAGATTCCTTCATTTAGCAAGACTCCTGAAGATCTTGCCAACTTCACAATTCATTCAACTAATAATATGACGTCTTTTAGTATGTTTAAAACCACAAATAATGATCGAAGGCAAAAATTAACGGAAGAAAATATTTCTAAAATCCTGATCTGTCGATATAATATAGCAAAATTTATGAATCAATTAAGATAAACATAAAACAATACTAATTAATTAAAATTATTCTTATAAAACTTTATTTTTCTTTAAGAACAAATTGCTCAATTTTTGGGTGCTCATTGTTCAAAAATGTAGCGCTCTATTTTTGCTCATTTTGACCATCAAAATCGCTCAAAAATCCTGAGTATACTTATTATACTGCCTGATATGCTGTATAAATACATTTAAACGTTGTGATAAATTTTAGCGAGTCTAAGTCGAGCCAGCTTCGAAGAATTGACATAAAAGTAAAAAGAGTAGTGTACCGGCCTTCCCTACTGTCAAAAAGTACGCTACATTGTCTCCATATATAAAACAACGCGCAACCTTTCACCAATTTAAAGTAATATAACTTTAGATGTATTTTGTATTCAGGCCAATCTAAAGTACAGCTTTAGTCCACTACTCTCCCCTGATAATTTGACAATATTTTCAAGCACGTAAAAGTCCAAATGAAGCGTGATTTTTAGGAATTGTATAGCCTTTATGGAATGTAATTAAACTTTTTATAAAGAAGGTAGGAAGGTTTAGTTTTGTAAATTATATAATTTATTTAATTTCAACCATTATCAAGTTAGGTATAGTTTCTTTAGTTTGAAATTTATACTCCTTAGAAGTAAGGTTTAATTCTTGATGAGTGTCTTGGATTGGCTTCCTGGTCGGAATAAGAATTGAAATCTAGCCCTTATCTATATTAATAAAGTAAAGCTTGTCTTTCTGTCTGTCTGAATCTACTGTCACTTGCAAAAGTTTAAGACCACCTGGGATATTTTCTTATTTTTGGCAGAAAAAGAATGTATTTCAAAAATAAAACAAAATATGACCGGTTTAGTCAAACAACGTGAAATATTGCTGAGACTTACTTACACCCTTTTCGGATCAAATTAGACTGATTTTTTTTTTTTTTTTTTTGCAGGAACTAGTGAGATATCTTTAAACAGTCAACTTCACCAGGGCGTAACCTCTCGTTGACGTTTTCTTTGGGCACCCTGTTCTCTTTTTGATCTTATAAATCTTAAATTTTGCAAAATGACTGATGAAAGTATGAACAACTGTCTTGCTACAGCACATCTTTACGGCAATTTCGCGCTCGGAATATCCTTCTTCGTGTAACGTCACTATTTAAGCCATTTGAATATATGAAAAGGTAGATTTTTTGCCCATTTTTGACGAATAATAAATACAACTAATATGTAAGCACAACCTTCTCCTGAAAGCGTCATTAGGCAAAAGTCTGATTAACACATTTGCAAGTCCGAGTGGAACATGACATGTAACATACTTGTATGATACACGTTCAATTATGATTGAATTAGGGGAAATATCAGAGGTGGTCTTAAACTTTTGCAAATGAGCAGGGGCGCCAACATGATTATATGTTGTATATTTCTTTTGTGGGGGGAGCTTAGTTTTGGGATTTTGTTTGATAAAAAGCATAATTCCTTGGTGTTTTTTTTTTTTTTGAGGGGGGTACAATCCTTGTACGTAAATGTCAAGATTTGAATTAAATATATTGGCGTATTTAAATGATTTTTTTTTTATTATTAGTGAGCTCACTAAGGACTAAAGTACTCATCGTTCATCCGAATATATATATATTTTTTCTCAAATTCTTATAATTATTCTTTCATTCTTGAGTTAGGAGAGAACATATATGAATTGATACAAGTATTGAGTAGTTAAATGTGAGTGTCCTCATCAAAAATGAAGAGTAACACTGAGGATTTCTTGGGGAGCTATGTTCTATATTATTAAAGAAAAAATTGTCTTTTAGCCAACAGCTAATTACACAGGACAATGATGTGTACTACCGCTAATTTTTTAATAGGTTGAAGTTCAAATTTGTAGAAGAGAAAACGGTTTTTTTAAAATTATTTTTTTTATTACGACAATTCTGATTTATTTTGTCAAATTGTTCAAAAAATTTATTTTTTCAAATACATCATCCGCCAAATCTATATAATTGTACAGTTATAAGTTAATAAAAAATTGATTTTTCTCCAGTTATTTAAAAATGCGTAAATTATATTGAGAAATCCATGATCGAGGATGTCGCCAACTTCTGTGAACATGTAGTTTGAGTTGGTTTGAGTGTATTATATATATTCTGTTAAATTTGGTATTTATATACGACGTGTGTAAAAAGTAAGCTGACTTTTCAAATTTCGTGGGCAACGTATATATTGTATGGTTTATTTTTTATGTTATTACACTCGCTATGAAAATATGTTTACTGTTTTAGATATATAATATGTTTAGTTTGTTTGTGAGAGGCATAACGGTTAGAATTATTTTGCGTTTTCAGGGAGGCAAATCTCGACCAGACATCTTGAGGAACCTGAAGAGCTTATCAAGAGAACCATTGAGAGGTACGAGGAGACTCAATCTATCAAGGGCAGACCCAGACCAGGCAAACCAAGTTCGAATAGGACGACCAGAGTCGTCATGGCAAAGATTGCAAGAAATCTCAGGAGGAACCTCACCAATGTGGCCAAGGATTTCAACATGGGTACAACAGCAAGCAACAATTGAAGAGGCAACAGCACCTGTCTAGCAAGATCAAGGCTAAAAGACTTGAGGTAAGTCATGTCACTCTTTAGAAACTGAGGACTGGCATGGCTCCCAATATTGTGATGAGAAGATTTTCATTTTGCAACAGGATTTTAACCCCCAAAATGATCGTATTCTGGCCAAAAAAGTTGACCTGGGTGACCATGGAGTCAACAGAGTGCAGAAGCCACAGTCTGTGATGGATTGGGTGGCCCTGACTGAGACAGGTAAGTCCTCCTTGGTGTTTGTGTCAGCTGGGGTGAAGATAAACACCAAGCAATACATCTGTACCATCCTGGAGGTCTCGCTCCCTGAACCCAACCCACTCATCAAGAAAGATTCAGCGGTTGTGTGAGGGCAATTTGAGTAGCTTCAAAGACAACACAGTCTAGTCCCAACCTTAACGTCATGGATTACTCCATATGGTATATTCATGGGAGCAGAGGCTGTGTTTCCCCCAGCAAGAATTTGGACGACCTGAAGGCCAAATTGGTGTCTCCCTGGGACTCCATCCCTGTGGACATGGTGCGTGCAGCGTATACAAGTCCTTTCCAGGGAGGCTTCGGGCTGTGGTTTAGGCTAAGGGTGATCATTTCGAATGAAAGTTATGTACCATGCTTTTGAAACTTGTGTAGTTCTTTGTCAATAATTATATGCAAATTATGTAATTAGTTATATTATTAGTACTTTAATAAACATTTAACAGAAATTTCTGCGGATCCTGTATTCAAACATTTTATCAAAACTGTCAAAGATCTATCAAAAAGCCTCAACAAACCCACCCAAAGAAAAATTCTAGGTACGACCCTCTTTGTATCTATGTATAGAATTTTTATTATATATATATTTATTCAATAAATAATAAATAATATTAGATGAAAAATGATTTATAAATACCTCTAAAAACATTAACATAAATAAGATTTTCAACAGCATTTTAAAAACGTATCAACAAGGAGGAATTATGATATGTTACAATATCTAAAAAAATGAACTTTGGAAATATAATTTAAGAAGAAATCATTTATTTATGATAATATTGTCCTCCGACTTTTAAAATAATTAATTATTGATGTACTTTAGTGTTCAGCAAATAGTTTTAATGAGTACTTTGGGTTGGGTTCAGCATTTTATATATTTTATTAACATCATTCGTTTATCAATTTAAAGTACTTTTTGGTTAGTAATTAGGTAGGACCTATGATGGATGACTGAGGAGAACATAAATCATACAACATCATTTCTCTCTCAAAAAAATAATATACAAGTCCAAAAACGAATTAAATGAAAAGAATGGAAACAAGTCATAATTCCTCAATTAACAGAAAAACTTGACTGTTTGAGCCGGATTTCTATACAAAAATAGTTATAGCAATTAATAATCAGTAATTACATGGAACATTGGCTCAAATTCTTCTAATATAAAAGGGGCGAATATTAATGACATACTTTTGCAAAAAGGAAAATACAAAAAGGATGATGGGAACTCAATTAAAAGAGAATAAAATAAATTAATATAATATAATAAATAAATAGATTCCTGGCAAATATAATTGGATTGGAAGGAAATCACAAGGCCTATTTCTTCGTTTTATCATCCTTATCATCCTTTTTTTTCTTATCCTTGTCCTTATCTTTGTCCTTTTTCTTTTTTTCCTCTTCATCTTCATCGTCTGGCTCGGGATCCTAGGAAAAATATAATGGAAATTCCCATTAGTTTCGAATTAATAAAAAAACTATAAATATCATTTAGAAAGACGTCAAAAGTTCCGCAATGTACTCACACAACCTTTCACTTTTAGTATTGTACTTAACAAAAGTGTTGATTGAGTCCTTATTTATTCGGCCCAGTCCAGTCTTAAGACCCGCCCTTTTATTCATTAGAACCGGTTCTTACGAACGTCGGTTTTTCGAACTGTCAGTTCTAGGACTGATTACCTAGTCAGTCCCCCTCCCCCCACCTTCAGTCTTCTTTTTTACCGATCCGATCTTTTTCACCTTTCATGGTCCTATCATGGTATATCTCGGTCTTTCAGTCCTACGATCCTAGCTATCTTTTTATTTTCTTCACTCCTATCTAGGATTGAATAACATAAGAACTAAGAAAATAATGATTGGTAGCTAGAACGTATAATAATACGTTCTAGTCACACGAGTCCTATTTTACTTTCAGGCAAGGTTAATAGAAATACAAGGTTATACCATAACGCGTCCAGACTGATGTTTGATTTCCACCACGCTTTTCTTAGTGACGTCATAGTGTATGAGAGGTTCTGCGTTTTCTCAAAATCTGTTTTTCTTGACCAGCAGTCGGTACGATAAATTAAATTGAAAATTCCAGGTATATTGACGTCATAGACTATAAGTGGTTTCGTGTTTTGTCAAAATCTGCCTATCTTGCTCAGCAGTCCGTACGATACATCATATTGAAAATACTAGCAAGCCCGATTACATGATGGTCTAACTTAGTATTTCTATTAACCATGCTTTCAGGTATCTAAGTATGACGTAGTTAGAAGTAACTTTGTAATTTCAGCTGTTTTATTTTCCATAAAAGACTTATAATGACCCGTCCTAGGACTGACAAATTTTATTCACGTCCTTACCTTTATTGTATCACGCAAACTTTCCTACAATCATGTATAGTCCTGAAATCATTTGGTAGTTAGCCAAATAAATCAATCACGCCAACTGCTATTTATCTCGTAAGTTCTCTCAGACTATGATTGTCATATCATTTCTCCACAATCATAAAAATGAATTACATATTATATATTTTATAAGTTTAAAATCCTATATAATATTTTATTCGAAACTGTATACCTATAATGTTATTTAATAATATAATAAGAAAAGCGTATCCATACATTTTTATTTGTATAAAATAGCCACAATTTATTCATATAAATAATAAGATGGCCAATATCTATACGAGGAGGAAATTGTATTCCTGTTCTTTTGGAAACGGAGCATAACTATAAAATAACTTATTATTTGGTGGATTTATGAAGAAAAAAAAATTAATTATGAAATAGCCATGACGGATCAAGGGAGAAGAGGGAATCAACAGTTGACAACAAAATGCATGGGGGATTTTTGTGTAGCGAGGCCGTGTATTACGACACGACTGCAGTCTTTTTAGTTATTTTTTTAGACCGATCTAACACTAACTAGTTCCTGTTAAAAAAGAAGAAATAAAGTTGTGTGACGTTATCACGGACCGAACTTTATCAGTTATAGGATTGATATGCATGACTGAACTGGACCAGACCGAGATATAACTGGACGGGACTAGAGTTTTCACTCCTAAATAAAAACTGACACGGCACTTCTTAACTAATTATTCAATATAGATGAATAATGACCTGAAGAACATGCCAATGAATGACAGGCCGTCTTGGATTGTCCACCATTTCAGCCCAATGTTTTTTCTCCAATTTCTTTCGATTATAACCAAGTACGACTTTTCCAATTGGATCAGAGCCTCCGATTCGATCATAATCTAGTACTGTTAGCTCCAAGTTGACTTTACGAAGCATGCCTGTATTTATATAAATATTTGGTGAGTTAACATAAAAGCAATCTTTAATTAAAATCAAGTAAAGTCCAATTTATTTTTTAACATCTACAAATCATAGCCAAATGTTTCATAGATCTCATAAAATCAACATATTAAATCTATTTTTTCAAACTCTTATTATTACTCTTAAATTATTGAGGAGAGAACACATATGAATTGAGTAGTTACGTCATGAAAAACAGAGAGTAAGACTGATGATTTCTTGGGGGAGACATCTTCTACCGGGTGGTCCATTGAAATCTGAACGCTTACTAATTTAATAATTAATCCATAAATAATTGCATACAAAACAAAACAAACATGAAATCTCTAGCTTACATACACTTGAACGGGATCGACAAATTTCCATTGCCACAATCCAAGCAGTTGTGCATCTCCAGGACCACCGTCTAAGCTGTCAGCAAGTCCAAAACGTTGGAGAGGAAGAGGAACTCTATCAAAAAGGCCAAACTGGATCTGGAGGAGTTAAAGAAAACAGCCAAGCTCAATCCCCTCAAGTCCACGAGGGCCCATACAAGAGATCTCGAGGTTTAACACTAGACTGTCCAGAATGCTATCAAAAAAGAGGGTGGAAATATCCTCGTGAGGGTGGAGAGTCTACTTTTGACACCACCAATGAAAGAAACCCATCTCCTTCGTTGCAAGACTCTTTTGAATGAGTTCTTTTTTTGACACTTTTGGGCCCCCTATAGGTAGACCTTCCGTCGCCGCCTGGAAGCCATCATTGCCGCTAAAGGTGGTTACATTAATGATGCTCAGATACGCATCTATGTATATTATTAATTTTGTTGAAATTCTATTGTTAATTAATAAATTATATCTTGTTGAAGTTTACAATTCAAAGTGTTCAGATTTTAATGGACCATCCGGTATTTATAAACATCCACTGACTGTACTCTCGTTTTGTTTCATTATCATCTTGTGTGTTTTTTAAAGTAATAACAAATCATTATATATTGAAGTATAATATGATCTTAATCATATGATTTGGTCCTGAGAGAAAGGAACGTGGGGAAAGTTTGATGTATATTGTAAACATTGCAAAAGTTTTTTATATTGGAGTAGAAACTTTTTGTTATATTTCTGCACAATAATAATAAAAACCTTTTTTTTTTAGATAAAACACTTTGTTCTTAAAAGCTTTGAGGGTAATACATAATATTAAAACGTATTACATTTATGCAATACAAGCATACAAAGAAAATACACATTATCTAGGTCATTTGATTTGAAGATATTATTTAGCAGGGGCGTCCGCAGGATTTCCTTTGGAAAGAAAATTCAAAAATTAAATTTTTTCTCAAAAATACACAGCTCAGCTTACAAAAAATTAAATATTTAAAAAAAAAATCAGAAATTAAATTTTAAATATTACATTTTCGGAAAAATATTTCAAAAATTCATATGTATTTTTCGAAAAATTAGATTTTTTAAGAAAAAAATTCAAATATTAAATGTTTTGCACAAAACAAAAATTCAAGTACTAAACTCTTTCGAAATAAAAAAATTCAAAAATCCAGTGCAATTCACAAAAAATTATTTTTTTGAGAAAAAAAAAATCAAAATTTAAATTTTTTGGAAAAAAAATTCAAAAATCTATAGCTATTTACAAAAAATCAATTTTTTGATAAAAAATTCAACTTTTAAATATTTTGTAAAAAAAATCAAATATTCAACTTTTTCGAAAAAAAATTCAAAAATCCCCTGCAATTCACAAAACATTTAATTTTTTGGAAAGAAATTTAAATATCTTAATTTTTTGGAAAGAAATTTAAATATCTTAATTTTTTGGAAAGAAATTTCAAAAATCTATATTTACTCAAGAACTTTTTTTTTATGAAAAAAATTCAAATATTAAACTTTTTCGAAAAAAATTCAAAAATCCACTTCAATTTAAAAAAAATTAATTGTTTTGGGGAAAATAATAAAAATTCAAATTTTTTTGAAAAGAAAAATCATAAAATCTATAGGTTTTTACAAAAAATTAAATTTTTTGAAAAAAAAATTAAAGTATTTAATGTTTTGTAAAAAAAATTAAATTTTTTCGAAAAAAAAAATTTCAACATTTTAATTTTTTGTAAAAAAATTTCAAAAATCTATAGCTACTCCCAAAAAATTTCAAAAATCTATGTCTATTTACAAAATATTAAATTTTTTGTAGAAAAATTTTAAAAATGAAATTGTAAATATTAAATTTTTTTGAAAAAAATATCAAAAATCTATATTTATTCCAGAACTTTTTTTTTTTTAAAAAAATTCAAATATTCAACTTTTTTGATTTTTTTTCAAAATCCACTTCTATTCACACAAAAAATTTATTATTACGTTTTTTGCTCTGCTGCACAATTTGCACGATTGCCTTTTTTAAACAAAATAAAAATCTGTCAAAAAATTAATAATAATTCTTAATTTGAAGGGGGCTACAAACCCTCCAGCCCACACTAAAGGACTTTTCTCTTTCTATACTTACTCTGTTCCACCATGAAGACAAAGGATTCGTTGTAATAAGGATTTAAATTTGCATTTTTGACCGTTGTTTTCTTCTTTTTCCCTATCCTTTTCCCCTTGGAGTCCAGGAGTTTAATTTTGACATATGGATCTAAAAGGAAGGAGAATCAGATATTAGAGCAAGCATATTTTGAAAGGGATTAAATGTTTTTTGGAGCAATATTTGCTAAAAAATATTAAGAGAGAAAATCAAGCAAAATATGTATATTTCTAAATAAAAATCAGGTAGAACTTTTTACACACATCAAGAACATTTAAAAGTACTCTTTGTATAGAATCATTCAATAAAGTCTATCATATATATTCTAAAGCAACCTTTCAAATAAAGTGAGCCATTTTAAAACAAGCAATCAGCAATCGACCCCCATTTTTAAAATGTCATTCATATAATTTCATTTCATTGCTTAACAAAATGACCTACCAAAACTACTGGTGCCGTGTGGCCAAAGTTATTAAGAAAAGCGGATTTCATCATAGTTAATTTAATGTTGTTAAATGTAGTTTTCAAATAAAATAAAAAAAAAGGTCTTCCCCATTTATTTCGTTCGTTATAAGACATAAAAGATTTTTCCAATATATCTGGACGAGCCTGTACACCACGTCTTCATGATGCTTGAGGTCATAAAGAAGACTCCTATAACGCTGCATACGGAATTGTTGATGCTTTTTAGTCATTAATGGTCTCTTCTCAAGCCTCTTTAACTTCCACACAGTAGCCTTGACCACTATTGACACGGTATTCTTACAAAAATCAAGCCACTCAGTAAAAAAATAAAAAAAATAATAACGCAAATTCTCACAAATTTGGCTAAGGGAATTGTTACATTTAGTGTCATGGTGTAGGAATTCAAAGAACTATTTTAATATGCTTTTCTATATTTAATAAAAAAATCATGTTCGTCTCAAAATCAATTAACGACCCCATTTGGGGTCGAGGATCACAGGTTGGGAACCCCTTTTCAAGCCCTATAAATGAATTTAAATAAGATTAACCCCAAAAAATCACCTTTTCTAACATGGGGTCAAATGGGACAAGAGAAATATATATGACAATATATATTATTTTAAAAGGACTTCTACAGAAAAGGGAAAGTTTCAGCAAATAACATACTCTTGTATGAAAATAAAGCTAAGAGCCTTTAGATGAAGAAGAGGCACAACTTATCCTTTTAAAATTTTCAGAGGTGGGGTCAAATGGGGTATTATAATATTAGTCTTCTTATCTATAATCATTTGATGATGTCATTGCTGTTATTTATGTAGCCTAATAGTGTTGCGAACCGATCTCAGACCGTTATAATTTTAAACAATTCGGTCTAAAATCGCTCTGGAGCGGTTTTGTATTAAAAAATTTCGTTTATGAAATTCGATCTTGATCAAATGTTTTTTTAAATCCTACTTTTTGGAAAATGAAATATTCAGTCTATTTATTTCCACGGTTTCAAACCGTGGTCTGGAACGATATAACTAGTGATGTCCAAATAATGTTAATAAGGTTTATTTTCATTTTTAGCATTTATTTAATTTTTTGCATTTTAAACTTTTATTTGCATTTTACTAGAAAAAGTGTATTTGTGGACTTGTTCCATATTAACAGCCCAGATTAAAAAACTATCTAAGTTTTTCCCTCCAAAACTCAAGAACTCTGTTTCACAATCACCGTTTATCCTATCCATCTTGTCTCCAAAGCTAATGAGGTTTAAATAATTCATTTTCCTCAATAAATATTAAGTGCACCTATTTTTCTTTTCATTATTGATATATAACTCTACAGGAAAACAATATCGTGTTTGATTAAATATGAAGTATTTTTTATGCATTATTTGGACAATACTAGATATTATGGTAAAAAAACTTTAATAAAACCACTTTAGACCAAATTAAAAACGGTTATGGACTGAGTTTTAACAATACACAACACTATTTATGTAAAAAATAAATAAAAAAACATGCTTGAAATAATTAATTTAAGCAAAATAATTTCCGCTTAAAGGAATACAATTTTTTCTTACTGAAATATTGTAATTTATTCGTTAAATAAATACATATAATATTTGATTAAAGAAACTTTAATTAATTAATAGGACCGCCCCCCCGTATATGAATGTATTCTACAAATTAAAATTATAAGCTTGTCACGAATTAATAACATGATATATAAATAATGGAAATTTGAGAATGATTACAATAGTCGTCACATTTTTCTCCTTGGATTGAAATAATGTTTTTCGTGTTGTTTTTATGCCAATAAACATAACAGTAACCCTTATAAACCAAATTGTCTGCTTTATTGTTGCTACAGAGAGTGTCTCATCAAACTGGAAATTATTACACACAAAAAAATATTTTTTGAAAATTGCTTTAAGAGTAAAATAATCTGAAACGCAGTTTACGTGTAAAATAACTTGCATAAACAAATTGTGCAAATTAAGAGTAAAAGATAATTTTTACAGCAAATGCGCTCATATTCCCTTCTCCGATAAGCAGAGTTGATATGTTTGTAATGAAAAAAAAAAGGAAATACAGTTTTTGCGTGTACTCAGGAGCGTCCGCAGAAGATAAGCTGGAAGGGCTGTAGATCCCCCAAATTAAAGAATTTTTGCTATTTACTAAAAATAAATATTTGAACTATAATTTTTAAAATATTTTTCAAGAACTTTAATTTCATGTAAAAAGGTGTAGAATTTTGAGTGGCAAATAATTTTGAATTTTTTTCCCAAAAATTTTTGTGAAAAATTAGTGGATTTTTGAAAAAAAAATCGAGAAAATTTAATATTTTAAATTAATAATCCTGCATACGCCCTGGTACTCTTTCTTCTCTTCTGGCCATCGGGTTAGTTTTAACTTCTTCCTCTGAAGTAAGCATTATTGCTAGGTTTTATATATATTTATAACAAAAAACTAATAAGTTTCCCATTGTATACATCAGCATTCTTAAACGGCTTGGATTACGGCGATTTCTACCTCATTAGAACGCAAAACTTTTTGAATCCGAATAAAATAAATATGACACTCGCTTAAAAACTTTTTAAACATTAATTTTTGTAAAGTGCTTCTCTTTTATTTTGAAGTTGAATGTCTTCACTTTGTGACAAACTATGCATGATTTTTACTATAGTGCTCAGAAATGAGTCATTTATTAGACTTCCAAAAAAAGTGCCTCTTTTCCACCTTGAAACATTTCCTCCAAAAAAAAACAGAAAAAAGGCCTAAAATCAGTTGTTAGTTAGGCAATTTTTCCATTTCTGGAATGATTATGATTATGCAGAGCTTAATACGAACAAATTTGAATGCAACCAATCAATATTAAGATCATTGATTAGAGGAATATAAGAAGAAATATCGATAGCTGACAAATAAATACTGTATATTTTTGCGGCTGTGGGCTGGTAGGTAGTGCGTTTGGAATAACCACTCGATGAAAATGTTGATGTAGATTAAATATACAATATTAGGTTAAGTAAAAAGTTCTTAACGTTTTTGCTAAATGTCTTTAAGCTAAATCTCACGATTAATACATTGTTGATATACTTATATATAAAAGCAAATTAAAGGTTAAGTGAACACGTAAAAAAGTTCATTTATAGTATTTTGTTTGGGAACCCAATTGTTGTTACAGCGTTTCAAAATGGAAGTAAAAGAGAGAAAATTCAACAAGTTCTTCAGTATCAAAATGTTGGAAATATGTGAGCCTTGAACGGAAGAATAGCCAGAAACCCGTTTGGAACCATCTAAATCGAGTAATTCTAATTAGGAGTATGTTAACTTTATTTTCCAAGTTCAGAGCGAAAAAACGCTCAGGACTCTTAACTTCACGTTTTATCTGCGATCACTAATCCAGATAAACAGAGATTCTACATTCGATATTGATAATATTGAATTTTTAAAAATTGATTTAAGGAATACTGTAAGCATTTTAAGCTCCAAAGAATCCCTTGTACCTTCAAATCCCGGTCCACAAAACATTCTGCTCTACCTACAAGTATTTTACTACAAGTACCTATTTGTATTTTTTAAATTTATACCTATCATGGCAAAAGAACAAAACAAAAAAAACACACACTAAAGGATAAAGATGTTGTAAAAAAATATTTTTTTAAAAGCACTCTGCTGAAGCGTCTGCAGGGGAGGGTTGGAAAGGTTGTTTGAGCAATTTTTGATTCTTACTAGAAAATTTAATAAAAATATTATTTGAAATTAAAAAAAAAAATTAATTGTCTGTGATTAGCTAAGGATTTCTGAAATTTTTTCCAAAAAGTTTAATATTTTGTGAACAGCTATGGATTTTTAATTTTTTTACAAAAAATTTAATTTATTTATTGTAAACAGCACTTGATTTTTGAATTTTACAAAAAATATTTTTTTTTTTGGTAGCTATGGATTTTTGAACTTTTTGAGAATAGCTTTGGATTTTTGAATTTTTTGAGAATAGCTATGGATTTTTGAACTTTTTGAGACCAGCTATGGATTATGGAGGTTTTTTTTTCCAAAAAAATTTAATATTAAAAAAAATTTTCCCAAAAATTTTATATTAATTTTTTTTTTCCAAAAAAATTAATTTTTCAATTATTTATTCAGAAAAAATTAAATTTTTGAAATTGTAATTGCAAAGCCCCCCTTTCCCCTCTCAAAATAAAATCCTGCGGACGCCTCTGCAAATCAAACATTTAGGATAATTAAGATAATTGTCATGTTTTGAAATAAAAACAATCAAAGGCACACGATCCCAATCCAAGGGCAAAAAAAAGTCAGAGCTCTGTTGATTAATATTTTATTTTGATATTTACCTGAGGCGCCCGTAATGTCCATTTTCTTCAATCTTTTACATTCTAGAATCCCGACCGTAAGTTTTCCTGAGGTTGGAACGTAGCGAAGAGAGAAGCAAATGTCTCCCAGGTACTGATCATCTTCTTTATTCGATTGAACATCCTTCCACTCATTGATCGTTTGTGCAAGATCAATCTGACACAGAGGGAGTTTGACCTTGAAGAGGTTGAAAAGGACAGAAAGAGACACACAAAAAGGCACAAAGACAGAGAGAAAAGGGAGAAAAAAAAAGAAAAAAAAGAAAAATTATTATTTGATTTTGGTAGCAGAATATGATTTGAAATTTGAATTATGTAGAAAAATATGTGTTCCTATATTCAGGGGCGTCTGCAGGGCGGGTCTGTACCCAACTCCAAATTATGGATTTTTGATTCTTACTAAAAATGTAATATTTGAATTTTTTTTTCAAAAAAATGTAATTGTGAATTTTTGAAATTTTTTTGAGACTAGTTATGAATTTTGAAATTTTTTTCGGAAAAATTCACTATTTCAAATTTTTTTTCAAAAATTTTATTCTACTTTTTGAAAATAGCGAAGGACTTTTATAAATTTTTTTCGGAATGGCCATAAATTTTTGAAATTTTTCTCTGAAAATTTTTTTAGAAGCAATTTAATATTTAAAATTTAATTAAATTTTTCAAATTTTTTTCAAAAAAAATTTAATTGTCTGTGAATAACTATGCATTTTTGAATTTTTTTCTGAATAACTTTGAATTTTTGAAATTTTTCTCAGACAGATTTAATATTTGAAATATTTAAAAAAAGATTATAGTGAAATTTAATTTTTGAATTTTTTCCAAAAATTTCATTTTTTGATAATAGTAATGGATTTTTGAATTTTTTTTTTCAAAACAAGAAAAAATTGATTTTTTGTCAAAAACTTTGGCCCCCTCCCACAAAAAAAATATAATCTTACAAACGCCCCTGAAATTATATTCATAGAATATGTGGATGAATTATGGATATTTGAGTCACTATCATTAATTTGTCCCAGTAATCATTGTAATAACAACATGTTTGGAAGTAGGATTAATGCATATATATTTATCATAATAATTTTAAGTGAGGAATAATCGTTATTTATAGTAGTAAAGACCCTTTAATACTCTGGGGATTAGTTATTTAGAAACAGTGTAGATGAAAAAAGCGATAAATCAAGTAGGGAAACGAAGACCACGTGATACATAATCCTCCAAAATAATGGTTAAGCCACCACCGAATTGTGAGGAAAGAAAATATATTAAGAACTAGGAAGAACTGAATGAATGTAGAAAAAAAATTCAACGTAATATACTATAAAAGTATACCTGTGTTGATCTGAATTTCAGCTGTTTAATGTACTACTAAAGAAGGTTGCCAATTCATCAGAAGTGCCCGCATTGTCCTTTTAGTTATATCGATTTAGATAATCGAGATTATCATAAAGTGAAGAATATTTCATTTAATATTTTATCAAAAATAAGAAATTAATGTTTTTTTTTATTGTAAGAATCACAAATTAAATCTTCTTCAAACACGAAAAGCATGCTATGAAGAAAATTTTATAATAAGGCTACAATTTTTATCAATATCTTATATTTAACCAAATATTTTTAGCATTTTAATCAGGGATGTAGCGATTCCAAAATTTTAACCGAAATTGATTCCTTATTAATTTTATGTATAAAAGAATTACATCAAAAATTATTTAACTTTTTTGACAATAAAAGAGATGAACATATCAATTATATTAATGATTAAAGTTAGTTGTAAATAATTTGGAATTAAAATGATTTAAAAAGTTAGTTTCCCTCTCTGCTCAGGAGTTAATTTATTCCTGGTTGGCTCATATATATTGCCCGCACGTCTATAGTTCCATCCATTTTCAATGGATGGAACTATGATAAACTAAAATTTTGTTATGCAGGTCTATTTTTATTGCAGTTGTAAAATGTTAGAATCAAAGAAGTAATCATTTTATTCAGGTCTCCTACAGGTATCTTATCTTACACCTATGATCTTCACTTCCGTTTATTGGTTGACCATTTTTAATCATGAAAGTATTTTTTCTTTTCATTAATAATGTGTATAGGTAATTAAATATGCACAGGTATCGGTTGAATATATATTATTGAGCCGATTTTGATAAGTGATACTTCAAAAAAGGCCGATTCTTGCTGATTCCGATCCATAAAATTTTGACTTTCATCAAAATCCCCCCCCCCTGAATATAATCTTGTGGAAGCCCCTTTCTTAAGACTGATCCTATAAGTCCTTAGGTCCTTGAAAAGCTTATTATTATCCACATATTTTTTCAGTTTTATCCCTTGCCTCCACATAATAATGATGTTTTCCAGATTTACTTGCTTTGATAAATTAGTCATGAACTTTATTGTTAAGCAAACAGTCTAACTTGACTTAATCTTCACTAATCTAATTACCTACTTAGTTAATGTAAATAGCTTTTACAATCACAAAAAGCTGTGGTTGTTCGTTCACATAATGATAATAGTCCTCTACTGCACATCATATAAGTTGAGTTGATAATTGGTCGAATTAATATAGTAGAACACTCTTAAAAGTCCCTATTAATCCCAAGATATTAACAAGGAGGATATCGAAGAATATTAGATAATACAAGTGCAATTTATTACATGCTTGGTTGTTCCCTCATTACCATATTTCTAACTATACTTTATTTCCTTACTTAGATGAAATCCTATAAAGTCACCTCTTGAGAAACATTTTAAACATATTACCTTGGAGGGTACATTAATAATACAGCCTTGTTACAGTTTCCATGTCTGATTTATGCGCTTGAGGCTTTCTCAAGAGACATAGGATGGGGTAACTGTGATAATATGTCTCCTTGGTTTATATCAGATACCTTAATAAATACTTATGTATTCATTTGAAATATATCAAGGGTAGTTTATGTAAATCCGGACCATCTTTAACTGCATCCTGAACAATAAGGAAATCATTTCACTCGGTCTACGACGTCTTCAACCACTGGAAGGAGGAGGGGGGCATATAAGAGAAAATTCCACAAGTCCCGGAGTGATAAAAAACGCACTGACAGATTCCTTGTAGTCCTGAAACGGTCCATGAAGGCATCTTCTGGTACTACGATTAACGTTCTTGCCAAAAAAGCGCCAATTAAGCCTTGCAACAGTCTCCAAGGCCATAAAAACTGACTTGAGGATGAAGTATAACCGTATCTACAAAAGGAATATCCTTACAGTCAAAATGAAGGCCACCCGGGTTGCCCACGGAAGAAAACTGCGGAATGATTTGAAGTCCCATGCTAACGGAACCATATTTCATTCGGATGAGAAACAATGGACTGTCGACAGGTTCCACAACATCAAGAACGACAGATGATTGGCTACAGGGAGAGCTAATGCCCCCACGTCTTTAAAAACAAGTTTCCGGCCAACATCTTGACCCTTGGGGTCATTAGGAGTGGGTGAGTGCCAACAGATATTGTGAACTCCTGTCTGACCAAGTGATACCTTGGATGAAAGCTGAGGTCAGTAGTGTGGAGTTCCTGCTTCAACATGTCTTGGCCCCCTCTCACAAGGCCAGCAAGATCCAAAACATGTTGAAAGAAGAGAAGGTGCTATTTTGGGACCCCCAGATCTGGCCCTCTAACTCCCCTGATATGAATCACATGGATTAGTTCTTTTAGGAAGGAATTAGAGAGGAATTTATTTGCCAATTCGTACAACAGCATCGACTCCTCCTTGAAGGCCTCCATTATCCAGTACGGGGACTAAGACCCCCCCACACACATGGACTTGGTCAAGGCTTACAAATCCTTTAGGCCTCGTATCAAACGAATGATTGGTGAAGATGGCTGACACATTGAATTAATTTTTCTTTTGTATTATTAGAACTTGTGAATAAAATTTCAAGCCTCTACTTGCTTCCCTCATTGATCAGGATGCAGTTAAAAGTGTTTTGGAATTTACTTGAACGACCCTGTAGAGTGATGATACTGACTAAAAGCAGGACAGTTGACGAAAGAAAAACAATTTTATTGTATTAGTATAGTCGTTGTAAAAATTAATGGTTCTAAGAATCTCCTGAATCGAACCATATATTCACACTAATTCAATCTATTTTTAAAATGTTATGCGGGCATAACATTTTAACATGTTTGGTAAATCTAGAAAGGTAGAGGGTTCCAGGGACCAAAGTTCGGAGAGTACTCTCGAACCTTATTCAATTTAAGAATTAATAATTTTTTTATACGAACAACAGCTTCTACAAGAAGTTGAACTCCTGATTCTTCTTATAAAGTATTGAAATAGAGTGAAAAATACAAAAAAAATTACTTTTTCTCCAGCCATTAATAATTGAGAAAGTGAAAGGCTGGAATAAGGAATGAATGATGATTTATCCAGCTCTCCCAGGTGGAAAAACTTACTCTACGATAGTTAATTTGATAAAAAAACTTTTTTCTTTTAATATGATAAATGTTGTATTTGTAGAAGAGAGAGATTAATTGTAGCACCTGACTCCACATAGACTCTTTCATACAGATGAAGTCAATTAAGTTTTGGCATTTGATTTTGAACCACAAAAAATACACTACCCCCTTAAGTGACTGAGTTAAGTGATTACTGATTGTGTTTCTGGTTCGAACTCATTAGTCATTAAATAAGTGGGATTATTATTTACATTAAATAAAGAAAGGGGACTCTTCCACACAGGGAAGGAATCCAATGGCCAGTTTTACAAAGGCGAGCTTTTCTGACACCGCTTCCTTGACCTCTTATTATGTCTTTCATCTTTATTGATTTAAAGCTATTAAATTATTTAAGAACCTAAGAAGAGTTTTAATATCTACCACTGTGTTCTTTCCATTTTTGATTAAACTTCGATGATGATTAGACATCTCTATTACAGGCCTTACTATCCAAGATATTCCAAGAGGGCCTTTGGCGAAGAATATTTTAGGGGCGTCCGAAAGGGATGGTCTGGAACCCCCTCCTCAAATTAAGGAATTTTTGTTTATCCGTCATTTAGGAAAATTATGCAGTAGAGAAAAAAATTTAATATTTGAAAAGGATTTTTGAAATTTCCAAAATTAAATTTTGTGTGAAAAACGGTGAGTTTCTGAAGTTTTTTTTCAAAAAAATTTAATATTAGAAATTTTACTTTTGAAATGTTTTCCAAAAAATTTAATTTCTTAAATTTTGTTCCTATAACAATTAATTTTTTATAAATAGTTGTGATTTTCTGAATTTTCTTTGCAAAAAATGTAATATTTAAAATTTTACTTTTGAAATGTTTTCCGAAAAATTTTTATTCTTCAAATTTTTTTCGAAAACAAGATTTTTTTTTTTGTAAATAGCAGTAATTTTCTGAAAAAAATTTCAAAAAATTAATATTTGAAGTTTTTACTTTTGTAATGTTATTCAAAAAATTTAATTTTTCAAATTCTTTATAAAGCAATTAATTTTTTGTAAATAACTGTGACTTGCTGAATTTTTTTCAAAAAATTTATTATTTAAAATTTTACTTTTGAAATGTTATTCAAAAAATAAAATTTTTCAAATTCTTTATAAAGAAATTAATTTTTTGTAAATAGCTGTGACTTGCTGAAATTTTTTTCAAAAAATTTATTATTTAAAATTTTACTTTTGAAATATTATTCAAAAAATTTAATTTTTCAAATTTTTTTAAAAACCAATTAATTTTTTTGTAAATAGTTGTGATTTTCTGAATTTTTTTTCCAAAAAATTAATATTTGAAACTTTTACTCTTGTAATGTTTTTCAAAAAATTGAATTTTATAATTTTTTTGTCAAAAAATTGAATTTTCTGTGAGTAGCTAAGGATTTTTTAATTTCTTTTAAATTTTATATTTGAAATTTAATTTTCAACTATTTTCTCCATGGCCATTTATTTTTGAAATTATTTTTTTAGGTGATCAATGTTCAAATATCGTCATGTTAGAACAGGTGGAACCTTCTAGCTCTTAAATGATCTTTATGAGATGAATATAGGTTATTAATATACTTGTAATTGACAGGAGTGCACCGTTGGGTTTCCTGACAAGTTGCTTAATGCCATCCAGTTCTCTGGAAGTTTCTCAAACTTTTAAAGGATGAAGAAAACTTGATGCGCATAGAGATCATTCAACAACTTGCAGGTCATCTTCCACCTCTTTAAAGAAGATGAAATCGGTATTGTAATTAACATATTGTAACTATTTTAAATAGTTATGAGAATCGTCAAAAGTTAATAGAAAGTAGATATGTAAAAAAATTGACTTACTTTAACTTTTTGTCTTTTTACTTGAAATTGATTTATTAATATAGGTGGGAATTCAGCGGAGGAGGATTCACCGCGGAAAAAACTTTCCAGGAATCAGCAAAATCATACTTCTATTTTTTGAAAGTCTAAGTTAACTACATTCGAGGGTCTTTTG